>NC_056432.1:71204521-71334521 GCF_018296145.1 Oncorhynchus tshawytscha
TCTGTCTCTTTCTGTCTTTCTCTCTTTTTCTTTCTCTCTTTCTTTCTTTCTCGCTCTCTTTCATTATTTATCAAGAGAAATAATTATTTCTTTTTTTTTTTCTCTCTTCCTTTTTCTCTCTCTTCCTTTTTCTCTCTCTTCCTATTTCTCTCTCTTCTTTCTTTCTCTCTTTCTTTCCTTCTTACTTTATTCCCCCCCACTTGATTTCTCCCATACCCTTTCATTATATATTTATGTATACAAATATACATTTTAGGTTTACAGTTAATTTTTGATGAACAATTTATTTAGTGAAGGTTTATTTGTTATTTGTCACATGGCTCAGATGCTCTCATAGTATTGCCTGGGGGAGGGGGTCCTGGGGTTATGCGGGGCTGTGGTTTCTGTTATTCCCAGAGGAGTTTCAGTTCCTCATTAATGAACACCATACCGTGTCTCATGCTTAATTTTGACCCATGTTTAACTAGTGTAACACTTGTAGAGAACTTACCTTAATTCCCAAATGCAGTGAATCAAGCATATTATGTTAGAAATGTTTATGAATTTCAGAAACAGATCATTGTCCCCCACGATGAAATCGGGGAGGGGAATGTGGATCTGTCTACATCCGTTAGTACGTTTGTATGTTCATACTTTAGTCAGATGCGATATCTCAGACAGCATTGGCCCGATTTTGACAACTTGAGTGAACGATGCGTCTTGTTATAGAGATCCGGCATTTACAAAAGTACACTGATTGGCCAGATGGTGGCTCTATAACAACAGATTGAAAATGCTAATTTTGGAAGGTCACGCCCTCACCCCGTTTGACCTAAACTCATAAAATTCGCTACGTAGGTCCCTTTCCTCACAAGGATTGTTTGCCATTATGAATTTTGTGAAAAACACTTAGAATACTACTCTTCTGGTAACATATCACCGATCTGCACGAAACTTGATATGTGGCGTCTATGGACTAACTGGGTTCTATTGGCTGCTGTATTTAACATTCAGCAAACAAGGGCTTGCATCCCTCTTCGAATAGTCTATTGGTATAAGAAATGCAAAAAGAATGTGTGTCCAGCAAGCTATTCTAGTCTAGCTTTTCTTGCATGGGACTCCAAAAGCTCTGGAGTGTTATGTTAGAATCTTATTATGCATAACCATTGATAATTAGCTAAATATAAAGCTACTACTGCAGGGTAGCCTAGTGGTTAGAGCGTTGGACTAGTAACTGGAAGGTTGCAAGTTCAAACCCCGAGCTGGCAAGGTACAAATCTGTCGTTCTGCCCCTGAAAATAAGAATTTGTCCTTAACTGACTTACCTTTATTTAACTAGGCAAAATACAAATTGAATTTATTACCTGAAAGAGGTAGGCTAGGACATCTATATGTAGGGCTATATATCAATTTAGAACAGAATTATCTTTTTTGGATGCAATTTGAATGGAATTGATGGAGAGAGAAAGACTGTGAGAGAGTGCTCGCGCATGCACTGATTTACAGCAACGAATTTCGAGTGATACGTTGTTGTATCACTCTGCAGCTGCAATAAAATTAAAATAAATCTTTACAATAAAAAAATTACGTGACCCTCGAAAGCCAGATGGATATGGGTAAATTAGATGCGCATTCTGTATTTATATTACTGTAGCATAGGCTATGCTGCAGCAAATATAGGCCTACCTGTCACAAGAAAAAGAAGTTACCATGATGAAATAATAGGTCTACATGCATTGTGAACTGCGTTCTATACTGAGATGGGCTGGCTGCCCCCACTCTGAGCGTTGATGATTCATCATGCAGAGGCTGTAGAGAAGACAGTTTTAGACATCACATATCATTTAACAGTTCCATTTCACGCCATGCTGTTCATGTAAATCATTTATTATAATTTAATGTTTTTTCACAGTTATTTATCCTTGGAAAAGGGAGAGGGCGGTAAATCCATGTAAATCTTGTTTCTTCGTAACTGGTTTCCCGCCATTCAACCCTATATATACAAATATATGCAAAAATTTGGGTGAAAATTGTTATTCGACCTTACTGCTATTAGCCCATACAAATGCATTGAATAACAGATTCACTAAATGGAACAACGGATAGTCCCCACCAAAAAATCTAAAGGACGTTTGTTCTGAAGTGTTTGTCCTATATCTGAGAGATATAAGAAAAATCAGTAAACATTAGTATGTGGGTGTCCTAGAGCAGAACAATATTTTATATGCCAAAACGTTCGGACGCTACAGATGATTTTGTGAGAAGCCCGATTTTTGGGCTGTCTCATGGTCTGACCGCTCTAGCTTTGTCAGCTTTCACCTCAGATGCGGAAGTAGGCATAGGCGGATGCGGTGGATAGGCGGATGCGGTGGATTGAGACTCATCCAATGCAATGTATTATGCTAATTAGATTTCCATGGGGCTCGGACATCAACCTTAGGGGGTTAATCAGTTTGACTCAGAGTGATGAATTTTGGCCCACATGCTCAGGGATATGAGTCTAGCTAACCCAAGCAATATCTCAGACACCACTGGCCCGATTTTGACTAAACATGGGTGAATGATTCATCTTGCCATAGAGATCCGTCATTTATCAAATTACACTGATTGGCCCAAGGGGGTACTGCATCATTCGTGGGGGACGACATGTTTACTGTTGCCTTGTTTTTCATTAGATCTGAGAAGAGGGGGAAAAAGCACTTATGCAAACGTAGCTGGCTCAGGGACACCTGTGAAAGAGCTGATGCCTGTATTCCGGTGCTGGTCTGCTGGTTATTTAGATCTGTCTCAGACTACCCACTTCCCCCTTTGCACCAGCATCTGGAGGCCCAGCTTTTCTTCTTATGCATCATTCTTTTCTACTCAAGTTCTCAACTCAAATCCTGTGTAGCTCAGTTTTTAGAGCATGGCGCTTGCAACACCAGGGGTGAGGGTTTGATTCCCAAGGGGGTGGGGGAGTATGAAAATATATGTAAGTTGCTCTGGATAAGAGCATCTGCTAAATGACTAAAATGTCAAACAAAATCAGATCAACTACCACTGTTCAATTGTTTAAATATTATTTTGTTGCTGTATTGTCACAATTATAAAGGATAAACATATGATAAAGGGGTCCGATAAGTCTGAGTGTAGCTTGTCCCACTGAAAAGCAATATCAGTTTTTTCTCCTTTAAAACAAACTTAAAGGCAAGTTCCTTTTAAAGGTAAGTTCCTTTTCAAAGTAACCTTTAGTTGAGCGTGTAAAGGCTGAATTAATACTGTCACGTTGACTCAAAGCGAATGTACTTTAATTACTCTGCCATTTTTAAAGCCATGTCCACCCTGTCCTTGATTTTTCCTAAATAAGTCTATATAACACACTGTTGTTGTTAGAATCTTATTATCACAAACATAATTTGTGTTATAAGCCATTTTAAGAGGACATTCCCCCTGCCCCTCATTCACTGGCAGTCAGCCTGCGAGGCAGATGATAGCCCCTCAAAACTACACCTAAACTATATATTCTATAAATTATACATTTAAATTTGTAAAAACATAAATGTAAATTCTATACATAAATTCTATACAACGACCCCAAACATACAGCGAAAGTCATTAAGAACTATCTCAGCGTAAAGAAGAACAAGGAGTCCTTCCTGGAAGGGATGGAATGGCCCCCACAGAGCCCTGATCTCAACACCAAGTCTGTCTGGGATTACATGAAGAGAGAGAAGCACCTAAATCCAGAGAGGCTGCCTAAATCCACAGAAGAACTGTGGATTTGTACTTAGAAGAATTGATGCTGTTTTGAAGGCAAGGGTGTTCACACCAAATATTGATTTGATGTAGATTTTTCTTCTGTTCACTCACTTTGCATTTTGTTAATTGATAAATATATAATATATTAACATGTCTATTTTTGAAAGCATTTTTACTTGACAGCATTTTTTCACATTTGCCTAAAACTGTACATTATTTTTTCGAACCTTCATAGAACTAGGCAAGTCAGTTAAGAACAAATTCTTATTTCCAATGACAGCCTACCCAAGCCAAACCCGGGCCAATTGGGCGCCGCCCTATGGGATTCCCAATCACGGCCAGATGTTATACAGCCTGGATTTGAACCAGGGACTGTAGTGACACCTTTTGCACTGAGATGCAGTGCCTTAGACCGCTGCGCCACTCAGGGGCAGTATGGCAGGGCTGAAAAGTGACCGGTAGCAGGAATATATAAATACTTATGGTGATATACTAATGGTAATATATTCATGTAAACAGGAGTAATAATGACCAGTAGCAGAATAAATGGATAAATACTTATGGAAATCAATGAACAGCAGCGTAGTGGTAGTGATACATATTTACACAGAGGCAGGGGAAGGAGAGCCTACAGAGTCACAAGCAGGTAGTTTTGATGTCTATATATGTATTATAGTATCAGAAAGAGCAGATTCTGCAGTTTCTAAATCATATATCCTTGTTAAACAACTCTTAAAAATGACCCCTTGAGCTCGATTTCAAAATATAATATATAATTACATGCGCAACACTCAAGCCACAGTAATATATTTTAACTCAAAATAAGCCTCTGTTCTTTTGAAATGCATTTTCTTGATTTCATAATGTTCCTTAAAGCCCCCATGCAGTCTTTTTTAATGTTATTTTTAAATCATGACTATGTGTAATAAATCACTGTGTTCGAATACCCATACTAACATACTTAATGAGTATATACTACATACTACATATATACTACATATCATTTTAGTATATTGTAAACAAATGTTTCAGTATCGTTTCAGTTGAGTACTAGCGCTTCTCCTGTCTACCGGAAGTTGATGCTGTTGCTATGCAACCTCTTGCTAGCTTGTTAGCATAACAAATGACTAGCTAGACATATTACGATTTTGGGTGTCCGTAAACATCACTCTGACCATTTTACTCACCTAGCAGAGCTGGTTAGGCTGTTTTTATGTTGTCCATAGCATTGGTGACTGTAACTGTGCTGCTGGCAACAATTTAATTACGTTTTTTTTTTTTACGACTTTTACTGACACCGACCATATTCAACGGGTGTTGAGCGTTTGTAAACTCAGTTATTCTGTACTCTGGCACACTCAGTGTTCTGAAATCGGAGTATTAATCAAATTCTATTTGTCACATACACATGGTTAGCAGATAATGCAAGTATATTTCAAAATGCTTGTGCTTCTAGTTCCGACAATGCAGTAATCTACGAGTAATCTAACCTAACAATTCCACAACTACCACCTTATACACACAAGTGTAAAGGGATGAACAATATGTACATAAAAATATATGAATGAGTGATGGTACAGAACGGCATAGGCAAGGTGCAGTAGATTGTATCAAGTACAGTATATACATATAAGATGAGTAATGTAGGGTATGTAAACATAAAAGTGGCATCGTTTAAAGTGGCTAGTGATACATGTATTACATCAAAATGGCAAGATGCAGTAGATGAGTACAGTATATACATATGAGATGAGTAATGTAGGGTATGTAAACATTATATGAAGTGGCATTGTTTAAAGTGGCTACTGATACATTTTGACATAAATTTTTCCATTATTAAAGTGGCTGGAGTTGAGTCAGTATGTTGGCAGCAGCCACTCAATGTTAGTGGTGGCTGTTTAACAGTCTGATGGCCTTGAGATAGAAGCTGTTTTTCAGTCTCTCGGTCCCTGCTTTGATGCACCTGTTCTGACCTCGCCTTCTGGATGATAGCGGGGTGAACAGGCAGTGGCTCGGGTGGTTGTTGTCCTTGATGATCTTTATGGCCTTCCTGTGACATGGAGTGGTGTAGGTGTCCTGGAGGGCAGGTAGTTTACCCCCGGTGATGCGTTGTGCAGACCTCACTACCCTCTGGAGAACCTTACGGTTGTGGGCAGAGCAGTTGCCGTACCAGGCGGTGATACAGCCCGACAATATGCTCTCGATTGTGCATCTGTAAAAGTTGCTTTTGGTGACAAGCCAAATTTATTCGGCCTCCTGAGGTTAAAGAGGCGCTGCTGCGCCTTCTTCACCATGCGGTCTGTGTGGGTGGACCAATTCAGCTTGTCCGTGATGTGTACGCCGAGGAACTTAAAACTTTCTACCCTCTCCACTACTGTCCCATCGATGTGGATAGGTTGGTTCTCCCTCTGCTGTTTCCTGAAGTCCACGATCATCTCCTTAGTTTTGTTGACGTTGAGTGTGAGGTTATTTTCCTGACACCACACTCCGAGGGCCCTCACCTCCTCCCTGTAGGCTTGTGGTTGCGATTGCGTCGTCTGTGGACCTATTGGGGCGGTAAGCAAATTGGAGTGGGTCTAGGGTGTCAGGTAGGGTGGAGGTGGTGTGGTCCTTGACTAGTCTCTCAAAGCACTTCATGATGATGGAAGTGAGTGCTACGGGGCGGTAGTCGTTTAGCTCAGTTACCTTAGCTTTCTTGGAAACAGGAACAATGGTGGCCCTCTTGAAGCATGTGGGAACAGCAGACTGGGATAAGGATGGATTGAATATGTCCGTAAACACCAGCCAGCTGGTCTGCGCATGCACTGAGGACGCGGCTGGCGATGCCGTCTGGGCCTGCAGCCTTGCGAGGGTTAACACGTTTAAATGTTTTACTCACTTCGGCTGCAGTGAAGGAGAGTCCACAGGTTTTGGTAGCGGGCCGTGTCAGTGGCACTGTATTGTCCTCAAAGCGAGCAAAGAAGTTGTTTAGTGTATTTGGGAGCAAGACATCCTGGTCCGCAACGGGGCTGGTTTTCCTTTTGTAATCCGTGATTGACTGTAGACCCTGCCACATACCTCTTGTGTCTGAGCCATTGAGTTGTGACTCTACTTTGTCTCTATGGGTAAAAGCAGTGGTTCGTGCTTTCAGTTTCGCGCAAATGCTGCCATCAATCCACGATTTCTGGTTTGGGAATGTTTTAATAGTTGCTGTGAGTACGACGTCGCTGATACACTTGCTAATAAACTCGCTCATCGAATCAGCGTATTCGTCAATGTTGTTTGACGCAGTGCGGAACATATCCCAATCCACGTGATCAAAGTAATCTTAAAGTGTGGAATCAGATTGGTCGGACCAGCGTTGAACAGACGTGAGCGCGGGAGCTTCCTGTTTTAGTCTCTGTCTATAGGCTGGGAGCAACAAAATGGGGTCGTGGGACTAGGAACGCGAGACGAGGCGGCCATCTCTGTCGGCGCAGGAAGTAATCTTTAGCCAGAATTAACGCACAACGACTCTACCACTTAGCTAAGAATGATTTGAATAATCAAGTCAATAAATGCTAGGTAGTTATTTAGATAGTTAATAAACTGCCTGGCAAGTTCGATGTATTAGTAGCCAACTAACATTAGGCTTTTCTAGTGTTAAGTGTTAAGGCTTCCTCTCCCTTGGCTTCTGACAGAAACTGGAGGAGGCAGCGGCCACAGCAACTCTGGAGGAGCAGAGGAGAAAACAGACCCAGACTGACCTGCAGGACCGCTACAGAACAGACCTGGAGAGAGAGAAAATGGTAACCAACCACAAAGCTACACTCTAGCTCTTTTCCAGGAAGTTAATACTCAGAATCACTGCAACAACGTATTACTCAGCAAGATTTCTCTCATGACTTTGAATCATTGCATTTCATGTATAACCAAGTATTATTACTATTACTCACAGTATGAGTATTATTTATGGAGTTATCTGGGAAAATCTACACTAAACAGAATTGATTGTCATATGCACAGCACATGCTACTTTGTACTGTGGTGGTGTGTATGCACGTGTGTGCATTCATATCTGTGTCCAGATTATCATATCAAACTGTGTGTCCATTGTCCCCTGTCAGGTTCGTCAGCAGATGGAGGAGCAGGTGGCCCAGAAGTCCAGTGAGTTGGAGCAGTACCTGCAGCGTGTCAGGGAGCTGGAGGACATGTACCACCGCCTGGAGGATGCACTAGAGGATGAGAGACAGGCCAGGCAGGATGAGGAGATCATGCGCAAACTACAGACCAGGTTAGACGCAACACACACTCATAGACAGTAGCCTTACACTGAGTGTACAAGACATTAGGAACACCTTTCTAATATTGAGTTGCTTTCCCTTTTGCCCTCATATTTATCTAATTAACTAACTGTTTAATTGTTACACAATTAAATTAATCATGTAGCAATTAACTAACTAGGATCTGGGGCACCACGAGAGTGGTTCTTTAAAGCGTTACCATCTCCCGAATTAAACTGAAAGATCTTTACCTATCATATCTATAAACAGTCAACTTATTAATCATAACCTCATATCATCATTCTGAGCAGTCGTAACCTCCTTGCATCTGCAAAAAAACGGAGCTTTAATTATGATTCAGTACTACACAAATTGGTTTAATTATTTATTTACTAGCTAATTAAATGAGAACTGTTACGAATCCCTTTTGGCCCGACAGTCTAGGGGATGGTAATGAGACCGTAACATAACTCATGCAAATTATAATTGTGACAAAGTAAAAGTGTGAACGAAATAACCACGACAACTGAAATTATACCGTCAAACTCAGGGTTTATTGTAAAACACACGGTAATGGGGGGAGCAGGAAAAGGGTCTGAGCTGGACCCAAGGAAAGAAACAATAAGCATCCAAAACACCCCTAAGCTAGACTAGCCTATTTTAACAACAGCTAACTAACCAACCAAAAATACAGTGGGTGGTCCGCCCAGTTCTAACTAGTGTTTTTAACAAAGTCTACCTACGGGTAGTGTATGCCCATGGGCGACTTGTCTTGGTTTCCCCTTTTCCCACCAGCAATCAAACACAAACACCATAACCAAAAACAATACTCACAGGAGATGACAAAGTCATTTGGAGGTGCTCAAACAAAAGAGAGGTTAAGACACAAAGAGAGCGTGAAACACAGAGATCTACATATATGGCATTTACAGAGAGATTGAGCTCTAGAGCAAACAACTGATGGGGTTTTTAAACCAAGGGAAAGGAACTGTGATAGGGTAGGAAACAGGAGGAGGTGTGTCTTCTGATTGATGATTGATTGTTGACTGATTGGGGAGTGATGATGTTCACCTGTGAGGGAGAAGGAGAGAAAAGAAACACACACAGGATACACACACAGGATACTTGTATCCGTAACAAGAACACAGGATAAACACACACACTCTGCACCGGTTATTATCCCCAGCTGAATGACAACAACATAGATGCTTGTTAAAGAAGAGATGGAGAGAGAGGGACAGAGACACTTAACACTGCCACATTCAGAAACTACTCTCACCTACAATAACCATATACTTTGCACACGAACCGCCGCCCGCTTTGAGCTAGACATCATGAATGTATTTGCGTGAAATGCCTGGGGTTGCCGGGGAACTCTCGGTAAACGGGGCAGCCTTGAAAAGGGTGTTGGGCCTTTTTTTGTCGAAAATGACTCAAACAACTCTTCTACTGTTGTCCTTCTTCGCAGTTGTCTGGTATCTGGGGACTTGTTGTGTAGTCCTGAACAGAACTACAGAGTTGATTTTCCTTCCATTCACTCTTGAAGATACTTCTTTTAAGCTGTATCAATGGTTTCCCAGTGGGGGGATGAGAGTAACATAATACGATTGATTCACTGTTGTGGTCATCCTGTCTGGGTTGGCGCCCCCCCCCTTGGGTTGTGCCGTGGCGGAGATCTTTGTGGGCTATACTCAGCCTTGTCTCAGGATGGTAAGTTGGTGGTTGAAGATATCCCTCTAGTGGTGTGGGGGCTGTGCTTTGGCAAAGTGGGTGGGGTTATATCCTTCCTGTTTGGCCCTGTCCGGGGGTGACCTCGGATGGGGCCACAGTGTCTCCTGACCCCTCCTGTCTCAGCCTCCAGTATTTATGCTGCAGTAGTTTATGTGTCGGGGGGCTGGGGTCAGTTTGTTATATCTGGAGTACTTCTCCTGTCCTATTCGGTGTCCTGTGTGAATCTAAGTGTGCGTTCTCTAATTCTCTCCTTCTCTCTTTCTTTCTCTCTCTCGGAGGACCTGAGCCCTAGGACCTGAGCTCCAGGACTACCTGACATGATGACTCCTTGCTGTCCCCAGTCCACCTGGCCATGCTGCTGTTCCAGTTTCATCTGACCTGAGCCCTAGGACCATGCCCCAGGACTACCTGACATGATGACTCCTTGCTGTCCCCAGTCCACCTGGCCATGCTGCTGCTCCAGTTTCAACTTCCACCTGACTGTGCTGCTGCTCCAGTTTCAACTGTTCTGCCTTATTATTATTCGACCATGCTGGTCATTTATGAACATTTGAACATCTTGGCCATGTTCTGTTATAATCTCCACCCGGCACAGCCAGAAGAGGACTGGCCACCCCACATAGCCTGGTTCCTCTCTAGGTTTCTTCCTAGGTTTTGGCCTTTCTAGGGAGTTTTAACCTAGCCACCGTGCTTCTACACCTGCATTGCTTGCTGTTTGGGGTTTTAGGCTGGGTTTCTGTACAGCACTTTGAGATATCAGCTGATGTACGAAGGGCTATATAAATAAATTTGATTTGATTTGATGGTTTGAGCAGAGTAACAGGATGGTCCTACTTAAATTCGCTTTCAAAGATACTTTACTTAGGACAGCTAAACAGCCGTTCCAGTGATTGTCCTGGAGGTGAGTTTATCGTCTCCACCTCGTGTTGAGATTCAAAGTTCAAACCATTTTAAACATGTAGTTGCTGCTTCACACTTTTTCTGGTTCAATGTGTTTTTTCTTAACCCATCATTTATACCTTTTGCTCGAAAGCACAGGTTAAAGGTAGTACACTATATAGGGAAAATGATGCCATGTTGTACACAACTTCACACACAGATGTAGTGTACATTATCACACAAAAACAGTGTATCAGTAGGCTGTGTATAGATGTTAACGTTCACATTCTCAGGCTTCTGCACCCAGCATTTGTTTGAGTCTGTCTGTGATTGGTTCATGTGGTGTGTCTGTTTCTGCATGTACACAGGCTTCTGGAGGAGGAGTCAGCCAAGCGGGCGGAGCTGGAGCAAATCCACCTGCAGCAGCAGAGAGCCATCTCCCAGACCCAGGCTGAGAAGCAGGAGCTGGAGAGCGAGCGGCTGGCCAAGGAGATGGCCCTGCAGGCAGCCATGTTGCAGCTGGAGAGACTTGAGAGAGAGAGGCACGGAGCACTGGAGCAGTACGAGGTCAGAGAGCAACACCCTGTCTGTGTTTCAATATGGCTGTTAGTAGGGACCATGTCCCCTATTAACACTTCACTTAAAGTAAGGTGTTGCCGGGACATTTCATAAACAAAATTAAAACAAATTTGGCAGGAAGTACTTCCTTTTGACCTATATGTCTGTGAGCAACTACTTGTCTTTATTCAGCTGAAGATAGTGTTGAGTCAGTGGAAGGCTGCCTGAAACAGACAGTCCGTCCCTGGCACCAAACGTACCTTCTTCTCGAATTACTCCTCTGTCAACTGTTGACACAACACAAAACTATCATAGAGGTCTCTTCTTGCACTCTGTTGCCATCTAGTGGTGATTTCACTGAGAACTGTCTCTACTTCAAGAAGAACAGCATAACTTATTTATTACTTAAAGGGACTTGGCCATCATTGAGATATATGGATAAACTATGTGTGTGTGTTTGTGTTACAGGAGGTGAGAATGAAATTGGAGCAGGCAGCTAATAAGACCAAGAGCTGGAAGGACAAGGTGGCCAAGCATGAGGGACTGGTCCGTCTCATCCAGCCAGGTAAGTAAGAATGAGAGAGGCCAACATCACCATAGTAGAATGTCATCCACTGCATGTTCATGTTCTGTTCTGTTCTCCTCTCCATACTCATATTACAATGCTATTCATGTCTTTGTTCTATTGATCTATTGTTTTAATACAGTATGTGATGTTTTCTTTCTCCTTTTGTCTGTGAAGGTGATAAAGGACCACAGAGGATGACTAACTGGGGCCCAGCAGCCTTCACAGACACTGAGCTGGACCTGAGGAAGAAGTCCTGGCAGGAGAGGAAGAACCACAACCAGTCAGCCCAGTAGACTAGAGATGGTGCTTCTTACCTGATGGTCCAGACATCTTACTGTGATCGTGTAGCATCACGATACTGTTGTCGTATTGTTGTTGAGAATTAACTAATGTGTACGGTTGCAAAATTCCTGAAACTTTACCAAAATGTCCAGGATCTCCAGAAATCCCGATTGCTGGATTCTGGATTTCCTGCTTATTTTCTCCTAATTCTGTGAATCTTCTAACCAGGATATCTGGAATTTTGCAACCCTACTAATGTGCCAATGCTTTGACATTCCAAGTGATTCACCATTCTGTGGTCTGATAAGTCTTTAACCAGGAAATAGAGTTGTAGATATTCAGTGAATAATATGTTAAACTTATTTTTTTAAATAATGTCATGAGAAAGTAATACGATTAAAGTAATAAGATAAAAGTAATAAGATGTTTTCTATTTAAAATGCCAACGCATAAGTAGTGTATCTTATAAAATATATTTAAAGACATTTCTTTATACTGTTGCTGTCTGTTTTATTGGATGAGGGATGTGAGAATTATATGTGTTAGAATAGGTGAGTAGTGAACGGGGGGGTAGGTTAGATATACTATATCCAAAAAATAAATATGGCATGTATATATGACTCTGGGTTAGATATGCTCAGCCTTGATTTATATATTTGATACATTTCATTCAAAAACATTTTTTCAATCTAACCATTTAAAATGTAATTTCCTGGTTTGCCTGTGGGAACTGTGTAACCTTCAGTAATATTCCTATGAAAGACTTGGCCGATGCCCTCTTGTGGTTTCATGAGTTAAAGCATCTGTTTACGGCTCTGCTGTAACTCACAGTAATATTATACTGTGGTGGGCTGGGAGTTACGGTAGATACCTTGAACCGCTTGAGTCCATAGCTATAGTTCCCCTTGTATTGTAGTCAGGTAAAGTTCAATTTAACCAACATATGCAAGTGTGAGCTGACCTCTGAGCTCGTGTGTGTAATAGTGAATGTTGGTGCAGTGAGAACTTATGAGATCTGACTGCAGGGATGGAACTGCTGGGATCTAGTGTTTCTCTGCGGACTCTGAGCTGGGTTCTATTCTCTCTGGGGGAACCAGGGCCCTGGAATGGGATTCATTTTCTCTCTCTTGGGGCCCTAGGTCCTGCTTAATTCCACTCTCCACTACATCTCAGCCTAGCGCTGCAGATTTCTGTAATGGATGTTCTGCAGAGCTTCAAAGAGCTGGCTTGGCCATCTGTTTGTCTGTCTGAATCTGTCCTGGCAGGCTGAGGTCCAGCTCTCTCTCTCTCTCTCTCTCTCTGAGCCAGCCTGACCAAACCACCCCAACCATGTGTGACTGATAGTGACACCCTCTCCTCATTCATAAACCTGTGGTTTTCATTACAATAACGTCCTACTTTGTGTCATGTCGAAACAAATACAATCTGATTTTCTTATTTCTTTGGGGCCAAATCCTGCTTTTGATTTGCTAAGTCTTGTGTGTGTGTGAGTGAGCATGTTCTCCTCACATCTGGAGCTCACTACTGTAGGTCTAGGTCTTCTAGACCTTGTACAACAACAGTCAGTCGTGACTAAGTTGGAGTATGAGGAGATCTGTGCAGACTTCTACCAGCCCTTTTCCTTTATGAGAGCTTGGACAAACAATTATGATGATTAATAAATGCTACAGCACGAGCACACCCCCTCATGCCCGGACCTGCACTCTCGTCCACCCTGCTCGGGTTGCGCAGTGAGCTGACTTCACAGAGTGGTCTGGTCAGAGGGCTCGCCCTGGGCGGCCGCAGAACAAAGCCATGTCGATGGGAGGAGACAGGAGACCTGACCGCTTGGAGTGTGGAACCACAGGCCTGTCTGTCAGGATGGAGAAACACGCCAAGTAAACATCACAACAACCCCATCACACTGTCACGACAGCCATGCTGCAGCATGATACACATAGTAAATCATTTTCATAAAACAGGATTTCTCCCTTTAGGCATATTCTTCTCTTCAGGAAAGACTCAAGGATTAAACATCTTAATATAACTAAGCCCTAAGAACAGAAATACAAGTAAGCATAGCTGAAGCAACACAATCCATCAAAGACTCCAGACAGAATTGTTCCAGACCAACCCAGCTCAGAGTGCCTCTCTCCATGTTAACAAAGAGCTGGGCAGGCTTAAACAAAAACACATGAGACATACGTGATTCTATTGTAGCTATCTCTCTTGTTGTTGCTCCAGTAATTGGGCTTTCCAGCCTTTTTCTGTGCTGAATATATATTTTTCCATTCAACTGTTTTATTTCATCGTGGAGTAATCTGCTGTTTTGTCGGTATGTGAAGTGACTTCCATCCTCACTGACAGACTTGAGACTCTGAGACCTGAAAACACCAGGCTCCACACCTCATCTACAGTCTACCAGTAGAAGGTTGGTTGAGGTATGAAAAAAACCAATTTGACTCATACTGCATTTACATTTTAAACATTTAGCGGACGCAATTATCCAAAGCCACGTTCAGTTAGGCGTTACTCTCTGTCAAATTAAATACGTGTTTTGTCTTTGAGGAGGAGAATTATATGAGTTCAGAATGAGGCTTTTGAGAACTGTTAAAGAAGGAATTTTAACAGGAATGACTTCAAATCCTGGAAGGTCGTTTCTTGGTGTCCTGGATTGTCCTGAGTAACACTGTCAATAAGGGTGTCTGCCAACTCTTAAGCCACAACCCTCAACACTGAGCATTCCATCCACCACTTCCTGTTTACTAGCTCTGACAAATGGTCCAGTGCCACTCCTCCTCCCTCTCTTCTACTTCCCTTTTCTCCTCTTCTTCTTTCCTCTCCTCCTCCCCAAGAACTTAGTCTCTCTCATCTGCCACCCATTGTCCTCCTCCTCCTATCTCACTCCTCCTCCTCATCCCCCATTCCCTCTTTCCCTTCTCTCTCCTCCTCCAACACAAGAAGTTCCTTAGTCTCTCTATCTCCAGTTTGCTCTCCTCTCCATTTTCCTCAATGAAAGAACCACAAATAAGTTGGTTAAGGGTTTTAAATCTGCTCTTTAATCTGCATCTTGACTTGAGCCAATTACTCCTGTGTGAAAAGTAACTAATTGACCCAGATCATTCTTGTGACATAACAGGAAGGGAAGTGAAGACCGGTGATGAGGCAGGTACATGCGGTGTGGGAAAGGTTGAATTAAACTGTTAATTACTTTTATGCTGCATCCACTTTAAAGGAAAGTGTTTGTAAAGAGTGTGACTTGCATACATTTGGCCACCCACATGAGCTAGTCAGGGCCAGCCCTAGCCTTTTGGGGGCCCTAAGCAAGATTTGACAGTAACCCCCCAGCCCCTCAGTAACTCTGCTGAAAGCAGCGTGTCTCTCCAGGCCACCCCAGCTTCCCGAGAACCCTGCTTACCTACTCCGAAACGCTTCGCTGGGGAGTCAGGAACCTGTTGGAGTTTCTCTCCCAGTGTTCCCTCATTTTTGAGGGTGCAGTCCTCGTATTTGCCCTCGTATTTCCCCTCGGACCGTTCGAAAATGGCGTATCTCATAATGCTGATGTCCGGAAGGGCTCTCGCCTGTCTACGGCGGTGTGGGAACAACAATCTGCTGTGTTCTTCAGTCTGGAGGAGTTTGTGGCTGAAGTGAAAAACGTTTTTGATTCTCCATTGTCCGGGAGAGAGGCTGCCCAGAAGTTACTCCCGCAGTGTGGAGAACTATGTGGTTGATTTCCGCATGTTGGCTGCCGAGAGTGCCTGGGACCCGGAATCCCAGTTCGACACGTTCCTTCATGGATTATCGGTTTAGGTTAAATACGAGCTTACAGCCCGGGAGCTGCCAACAGATCTTGACTCGCTCATCGCCTTGACCATCTGGATCGATGGGTGGCTACGCAGATTTACGCAGATTTAACACCAAGAGTTGTCTGTATTGCGGGACTACCGGTCATTACGTGTCTACCTATCCATTAAAAGACCAGGCTCATCAGTAGGTACTAGTACTCTGCTGGGCCATATGGAGAATTTTTCTATTCCCCTTACTCACACCCCTCTCCATGCCATCCTGCTGTTGGGCAACCAGTCGAAATCTCTCCGGGTTCTCATTGACTCTGGGGCCAAGGAGAGTTTCATGGACTCTACCCTGGTGTCAGAGTTGGGCATCCCCACTCAGCCCCTCTCCATTCCCATGGATGTTAGTGTGCTGGATAGGCGCTCTATAGGCAGTCACCCACAATACTACTATCAACCTGCGAGTGTCAGGGAACCACAGTGAGTCAATGTAGTTCATGCTCATCAAGTCTCCTCAGGTTCACGTTTTATTGGGGTTTTCTTGGGTCCAGCAACACAATCCCCTTATCAACTGGACTGCTGGTGCTATCATGGGCTGGAGCCCATTCTGCTACACCCATTGCCTGAAGTCGGCGCAGCCTTCCCCAAGGATGTCTTCCTGTGGGCTCGGAAGATGCCTCGGACCTCTCCGCCGTTCCCGCGGAGTACCAGGACCTCTGGGGGTTTTCAGCAAGGCCTGGGCCACTTCGCCTCCTCCACATCGACCCTATGACTGCGGGATCGACCCCCCGAGGGGGCATGTGCTCACTATGGGCATGATGCATCTGACGGCTCTCATCACTCTTTATCAGTGACATCAACCTGCCTTCTGGGTGATAAGAGCCAGACCAGGTCCTGTGGTTCTGCTATGGGACTGTGGTTCTCCTCTCCCAGCATGTTGCTGTGTCCTACACATGTACCAGATGTAATATCGCTAGCTGGTTAGCTGAGTGTACAAGTACTGTTTCCCTTGCTAAACCAAGACCATAGTTGCCACGTACAGCAATGACTCTCTGGTACTGACTCCTTTTGCTTGCACTCCAAAGCCTCTCTTCTGAGAAAAGCCTCTCTTCCTCCTTAAGTCTCAGAGTGCGTCACCTCAGCTTTGTTCCCATGCAAGACAAAATAAATAAATGAGACCAAACACAGAGAGTAAACATAATGAGAGTCGTATGATTATGTGACAGTGATGTCGTTAGGGGGCAGCGATCCAGCCCAGAATGTGATGCACAGGAAGAGAGAGCAATGACCATAGGAGGGAAGGGGAAGAGAAATTGTGAGCCTTGACACTGTGGAGCTGCCAGCAGAGCTTGTTCTGGTGTCCTAAAGGACAAAAGAGCACCACCACCTCCCTCACAGCTCATATCAAATCCTTGCCCCCTATCTCCTCCACACCCAGACTAGAGACTTCAACATGAGCTGCCTGGAGGAGAGCAGAACACCACACAGCCGGCTGCCATAAGGGAAACATAACATGGTTGTTTATGTGAGCCCAAGCTACAGTACATTCTCCTAACTCCAACTCCACATGTGTGAATGGCATCTCTGTTTGACAGAGCCATGCCAGATCCTTTGTTTGTCTCCTCCTTGAACTTTGTTCCTGATTTTCTCAAACATTTCATTTCAGACCAAAGGGTATTTGTTCTTTATCTGGATGTTTCAAAGTGGGACTGTGATAAGTCATACACTGGGGTGGAGAAAGACGAACCTGTCATGTCTTAGGTAATGTCCTTCTACAGCAATAATGCTTCAGCACCCCCTACAACTCAACCACACACACAGAACCCACAGTCATTGAGAAAACCATATTGTGGAATCCCAAGTCATTTGGTCCCATGCTAACGTGCTATAATGCTTAAAGTGCAGGACTATTAGCCAGATAGTTTGAACTAACGACAACCCCTATTGTGATATAGCTTCTTATACACTGCCACTGCTTCCACAATCAAGACCTACTCAAATTCCAAATGGATACTTTACAAGAATGAAATAGTAAAACCAAACATTTACACAGAGGGATTTTAGGTCTCCTCTCTGAGGGGTTTTTCCCACTGTCACAATCTGCTTCTGCTTACCAGTACATTTACAGTTTAAAACAATCGCTTCTCACCCATTTCAAGATTGCCTCCTAGTCCTATATAATAAATCTGCTGTTAAAGACAGTAGGGTTTATTTGTAGCCTGCGGTCCAATCTGTTTGGTATTCATTTATATCACTGAGCACATAACTAAGTCAAGGCCTCCATGCCACCTTTCAGTCCTTCAACACATGACCTGTAGACCACTGGGGCCCTTAGTAGCTACATAAAGAAATGAACTTTATTGACCACAGATTTCTCTTGTTCAACAACGTTAGGAGCACAGAGGGTATATCTGATCGTCTGAGCTAGTATCGCAGAGGGAAAGGTAGCTGCAGGGCTTGTTTGATTAAGGTAGTTTGATAATGTCAACATTGATAACAGAGCTAGAGTGGTTGATTGTCTGTATATGTCCTTCTTGTTGCAGCAAGAGAGAGAGAGAAAGAGGGGTGGGGAGGGGGCAGAGATTGTATGGTACATCTGATTAGGCTATGGTCCTGGGGAGAAGGACGCTCCCTGCTCCTCTCCATTGAATTAAAATGGAGCAGGATTTGGCTTCAGGCCAGCCGCTAAACTGCCCGTCTCAGGGAAATTGCACCACACACACACTGACACACACTTCCATTCCCTCTGGGAATATGTTACCTCAAACTGAGTAAGGATGCTAAACTATTTCCTTTAATGCAAATGACATGATGTGAATTCTCTCCTTCTCTGTCAAAGTGAGTGTTCCGTTACTTCAAGTCCTGCTCCGCCACCACCAGCATCCCTGTGACTACGGGAACGGGAATGTTTGTCCCAGCTCAGCTGCGGTAGGTACAGCACATCACACTGATTAATTGGCAAGAGTTCACATTATCTTTACAGAGGTACTTAATTCAAAACTTAAGCTTCACCAGTGACATTTGTCTGTAGTTTTCCATTTGGTTCTCTTCTTCAGTGGAACATCAATTAGAATAGGCCAGAAGTAGTTTTAAGTGAGGGGTGGGGTTCAGTATTGCCTCCCTGCCTATGTTCTGCTCTCGCTTCACTCTTTAAACTCTGGGAGAGAATTTTTCAGATCTGGTTTCAATTACTTGCTATTGTTTTCTGTCTTATCTACAGTGTCTGAGCAATGTGTCCCATCATACTGCACGTCCCAATATCCACACTACCACACTACTTAGAATGAATGCCCAATACATTCTAAGTGGTTTGCTAGTGTGGACATAAGAACGTAGTATACTCCATCCCCATACTCCTGGTTTAGTGCTCAGCTGCTCTCTATAGTAACCAGTGAGTTACTGTAAGTGTGTGAAGTCAGTGGCTGGTTCATCTCCAATTCTGAGGCTCTCTCTCGACTCTCCCAGTCTGAGGCAGGAACCAGAGGAGAAGTAGAGAACAGTAATCTCCTGGTCCGTCCCTGGGGGTCACGGCCGTGTCGAGAGACATTCCAGACATAGCCGCTTCGCAGCTCGATTAAACCCAACTGGTCACTGCACACACACAAAGTGAGACCTCAGCGCCAACCGGCCAGGCAGTCAGCCAGGCCCCGGTGCTACTGTACTGTAGGTTCAGCACCAGTCCCTCTCCCAGTCTCCCTCTCAAGTCTCCCTACTCTTCTCTGAGTGGCTTGTTTTAATCACCTCATTCCATTTGATGTGTAGTCCACTCCCTGCTCTTATCATCCAGGAATGTCCAGGCTATCATAAAAGAGAGAGGGTCTAATGGTTCACTTTGATTACCCACACCATACCACCCTTTTGGTACGACTAGGGCTCCACCAGCTCTCTCTGTGTGTGTGTTTGTGTGTGCGTGCGCACCATGTACCTCCATGTTCCTCTGATTTATTAGATGTTGGAGGCTTTCAACTTTTGAGGAGGCTGGAGAGGACAGTTCCCCTGCTCCCACAGGTGCTCCCAGCAGCCAGCCCAGAGACAGAATAGAACAGAGCCGAGCCTCCCAGCAGGCGGTGGAAGAGCTTTGACACGATTAAGACCTCATCTGGAACCCAAGCACCCTGCCTGGCCATCTGCTGGTGTGGATCATGGTCGATCCTACATTCAGGCCCAGGCAGCAGGATGTAGAGAATACACATACTGTAACAGACTGGAAGTGGTTAATGACATCGAGATCACAGTGTACCCAAAACCGTAACAGGGACCAACAGTAGAGTGACTTAGTGTCATTCCTCTTCTAGTACGCCAAGAACAACATGCATTTCATCACATGAACAGGTTTTTGGCTACATGGAAATTAACTTAGGACCCCTATCAAGCTCCATACACGTGCAAAGGAGACGTGTCAATAAATTACTGTTAGGAGCAAAGGCCTGGAGACACAGCTGGGAGTCATGGGGCTGAAAAACATCAGGACAAGGGAGGAAAAGTCTGTAAATCTGTTACGCAGAGTGGAACCGGGCAACCCAAGAGCAGACTCAAATGAGGAGACTGGGATGAAGTAACACAGAGAGAGAGAGGGATGGGAGAGAGTACTAGGGGAGTGGTGGCAGGTCAAGGAGACACAGGATGAGTTGTAGAGGGCGTTGCAGGAGCTGATGTGACAATCTGTAAATCGTACTAAAGAAATCAGTTCCACTGGCAGCAGGATCAACCCTCTGGACATTATTAGAAGCAGAAAATCAACACGATAAGAAATCAGAGTTTTTGCAGTTTGAATTTCATTAAACAACTGGAGTTGATGCCCCTGATCTTTTACAAGTCCTTGCCTTGTCCCAGTGCTGTAAAGCAGGGTTTCCCAAACTCAGTCCTGGGGCCCCCCTGTGTGCACGTTTTGACCTAGCATTACAAAGCTCATTCAAATAATCATAGCTTGATGATGAGTTGATTATTTGAATCAGCTGTGTAGTTCTAGGACAAAAACAAAAATGTGCACTCAGGGGGCCTGTCACGACTTCCGCCGGTTGGTTCCTCTCCTTGTTTGGGCGGTGTTCGGCAGTCGGCGTCGCCGGTCTTCTAGCCATCAGTGATCCATTTTTCATTTTCCATTTGTTTTGGCTTCTCTTCTCACACACCTGGTTTCAATTTCATCATTACATGTTGTGTATTTAACCCTCTGTTCCCCCCATGTCCTTGTCCAGAATTGTTTATTGTAAGTGCTTGTACACATTATTTTCTGGTGTGCGAAGGGTTTTGTACCCATTGTATTGATTGTTCTGTTTACGGTGATTTTTATTATTCAACTGCACCGTTGTAACAGTTTTCGCCTGACTTCTCTGCCGCCAGTACGCACCCCTTACAGGGCCCCAGGACTGAGTTTGGAAAACCCTGCTGTAAAGGACGCATGAGAAATAAAGCACGTATGGTACCTCAACCTCAGGTCATGTATAAATGTAACAATGAGGCCCAATAAAGAACAATGTAAAAATCTTTCTGCTGTCAGAGTCCGCTCAGTTTAAGAGGTTGAGACATTCTTATTGCTTCTGTACAGTACAGACAGACAGTATTATAAAATACAGATTTATCTGAAAACAAAAGAAAAACATTTGTCCAAAGTTTGTCCAGGTTAAAAAAAAGCATATTTCCATTATTTATTTATTTTGAACGTCCAGGTGTGATAAATCACCTCTGTGATACTCTGTCGGATCTGTCAGGCGTTTACTGCTGTACTGGAGTCATGAGAAAACTATCTTCCAGGGTTTCTAAGGTGACACAGACACAACACAAATAGATCAACAGACTGCTATGTGTTACTGCAACCAATACAAGACAAAGGGGGGACCAGCCTCCAGCCCAGGCCCTGCTTGCTTCACACATCTCAACTGCTGTATTTCATCCTATGACAGTCCTGGATGGAGCTGTTGCTACAGCAGTGCATAAATGGCAGAAACAAGTAAACATCAAATAGATGAGTGAAATAGCTGTCTAAAGGGACTGTGGAAAGAGGCCCATCTCAATAATATCATGTGTTTCCCCACTTGATCCAGAGAGGGTGTTTAACAGTGTTCTTTTTCTGGTGATGTGGAACCATGGACTAGAGGACCAGGGAAGACATACATTCCTTACAACAGTCAGAGAACCATTACTAAAGAAACAGAGGGTCTAGCTGGGATATTGTCAAAGTATTATCTCTTACTGCAGACAGTACATTTCAGGACTGTTTCACCCAGAAGATATGACAGTATGCTAAAAACACTGCTGTGTATGTGGCCCCAGCCTGAAATGGAAAACACATTTATACTGGTTTCAATATACGCAGATAGACAAACACCAACTAAAACCCAAAACCAAAGTAAACCAAGAGAAGAGCTCCATTCCGTGGGAACATGAGTAGGCATGGGCTCTGTGGTCATCATAATGAACTAGAGACTGCAGTTTATACCATCGCTTTTCTCTGCGGTTCTTTAATAATGCTTCTTTATATATTTTCTACATTTATTTGATTCTAGTGGGAACGTAACAAAAGGAGACTAGGGAAGCAGTTTCATTCAGTGCGTTAGGCAAGTGGGAGTGGAGTCTGAAGGACAGATTCGTTTGTGGTGAATAAAACCATCTGTTGCAATTGACTGGTGGCCAACAAATCCACTAGAGGAAAAGATACAGAGAGGCTGGACAGAAGTCAACTGAACACAGCATTACATAACATCACCACTGACACTGACTGACCATTGGCACTTTAGGCTGACCACTGGGGTGACTGGTGGTCTGCTTTGCCCTGTCAGTGTGGTTAACCCTTACCCTCTTCAGAGACAAAGCTCAACTATGCAAGTCACTCTCCTTGCAAACTGTCCAGATTCCAGAACAATCCTAGCACTGCAGCACAAAAAATGAAGCACAACATTTCCCTCATACAGACAAATATGGTAATATTGCATTGCATCTCCTAAATTATTTGTCAAGGGAATGTCAACAGTTGATGATTTACTTAACGAGCAATCAAATGTGTCTACCAGTCATTTAAATGTGTGATTATATCATATTTTACTCACTGAATCTGAAAATAATAATGTAGCTTGTGTTGTGTAAACATATTAAAGATGTCCCCTGCAAAGTTCCTTCAGTGACAACAGCTTCTCTGTTTTAGGATGATTGAATTTAAAGCAATAAAATCTCATTAGGAAAACAGTGGCAGCTTTAGGGCCTGAGCAACTGAAGAGTTATCTTGTTAATTCAGCTTTGATTTAGAATTACAGAAATATTTTACAAATACAGGCTTGTATTTTTCACGATTAAGATTTTTTTAAAAGCTATGATGTTTTTAAGACTTTATTGGACTTCATATAACTTCAGTATGCCAATAGTGCATATGACATGCAGATGAACATGAGTAGAAAGTCTAAACAATAATCTTCTGGACATTGATTAAAGAGTGGGCCTATATCAACAATTTATAGGGTGAATTTAAATGGGAAAGTTAATTTCAGCAATCAGTAAATGTGTTATGCTACAGCTTGTCCTTGATGAAAAAGAGGGTGAGAGGAGAATAAGAAACAATCAGTTAAACGATTTCCTCTAAATTGGTTCTGTACTTTACATAGAAAATTGACCTCTTCCCCCTCATATGTATTTCCTAAATCAAATTAAATGAATGCACTAATGTGTAGGGAGGAGAGGATGAGAGAGAGACGCATGTGGAATTAGAGAAATTATTCTGGGTGAGAGTTCGTTCCACAAGAGGACGACATAGGTATTTTCAACTGTGTCTTAAATGTTTCCTTTTCGTCAAAGTCAGTTAAAAAAAAACAGGAATACAGGAATGTAATTCCGCTGGGGATTAGTGAGAGGAATCGCGCTCATCACGGCGCATGTCTGTCTATAAACTCTTCCAGAATCGCTCGAGGGGGTCTGATTCAGTGCGCAACAGTTGGGACAGGACTCTGGCGCACTACAGTACCGCGAGGAAGTTTTGAGTGTAGTAATTAATGTGCAGGGTCTCACGTGTTTGACCTCTGAGTATAATTATAACTGATGTTAGCTTTAAATCAGTTCGTGTGCGACATTGATAAATTAAAACATATAGCTGTTTTGCAGTAGTGCACAGTCTTCGTTTTCGAGGCACCAAGAAAATATTAACAAGGCTGTCACGGAGCTCGCCGGGGACATGGGTCAGCTTTGCGCTGCAACACTCTTACCATTTGGTGCCATCTGCGTTGTTTTTATTTGGGATTGTGGTGCCAGTTCTTCAATAAAAACCAGATTTGCAGTGCTCACTTCAGGGTAAGTTGGTAGTCCGCGCATTTGTGAGGGAACGTTGTAGATATCAGTTTGTTATTTCCTATCAGAAAATTAAATAAAGTATAGGACACCTGATCAAGCTTAAGAAAAGTGCATGTAAATTCAAGTGAACGATTGGTAGGGAGTTAATAAAACTGCCCAGTAACTTGCTATCCAGTTGGACATGGTGATGAGTGTGCTATTTAGACCGAAACGTAACTGAATTTAATATTAATGTGTGATAAACAATAAAAACAATACTTTGATTGTGAAAAACGTCGACAATCAGTCAAAGAAAGACCACCACGTTGCTCAACTCATCAAGCCTACCTATCCAATGATCCGTGCGTCCGCAAGTAAAAGGCTGTTGTGATGCGATTGGAATATTGAATGAGATCACGCAAATACAGAGGAGTAGTTACCGGAATCACTCAATGCCAACTGTAAATTCTGCCCATAGCGTGACATAGGTTATTAAGGTGCACAATAGAGAGGTCTGGACCAGGGAGAGGGAGTTCATAGCCTACATACAATAGTTTGAATGAAGTGGGCAAAGTATAGACCAGAAGAACTTTGAAGCATCTAATTTCGCTCAGAAATGATCATTTAATTCTGTGCTATTACCTCTTAGATCAGCATTCCAGTTGTAAACGATTTCATTATATTATTATTTTACTTTACTTTTCCAAGAAAATGTCTTTGTGACAGACATCTGTATTTTCAAACGAGTTATTGTGTTTCTTAATCCTGGTCCTGGCGACCCAGAGGGGGTGCACATTTTTGTTTTTGTATTAGCACTACACACCTGCTTTAAATCATCCAAAGCCTGATGATAAATGCACCTCTTTGCGGGGTTATTTAACAAACGTTTCTCTTGCAATCATATGCTGGCCACTGCACGGCACAATCAGTTGTCTTTATTACTTTCATTTTGAGATGTTCTCACTGCTTCACATACAATAGTTGCTGCCATATAATTGTGATTATGTATTGTAGCATGATGTACTACAGTAGCCATAGTGCTTGGGAACTGCTTTGAAAGGAAATTTCCACTAAATTTCCACTATGAAATAACTGCCAATTTAATTGAGTGACTTTCTCTTTAATACCACTCCTATTACTATAGTAACAACATTGTTACCAATACACTTATCTCTCATCTCCTTTCTCGTGGCTTTGTAAAGGGAGGAGTGTCCAGAAAACAAGGTAGTGACAGTGGAGTACCCCTGTATTACAGCAAGGGGCACGGATGGCACCTGTCTCAGGTAAGAGTGTCCCATCCTTTAAAAAGAAAAGGAGAGCTGCACACTCCAGGACAGGCTTTCCCAAACTCAGTCCTCTGGACCCCAAGGGGTGCACATTTTGGTTTTAGCCTCAACACTACATAGCTGATTCAAATAATCAACTAATAATCAAGCATTGATCATTTGAATCAGCTGTGTAGTGTTATGGCAAAACCCAAAACGTGCACCCCTTGGGGTCCCCAGGACCACGTTTGGGGAATGCTGCTCTAGGAGCTCAGATGAAATAATTTAATAGCAACGTTTCGACAGCCAAGCTGTCTTCATCAGGGTTTAATGACAAACACTGCGGGTCACTAGTTGATATTGTTTCAAAGAACACACACAGGTGTCTGTAATCATGGGCGGGTGTGGCATGATTTCATTGGACAATTTTTCAAATATCAATAGAACATGTAAAAAAGCATGAATGGATAACATACGATCATAGATACAATTAGGCTACATCATATAGGCCTACAATCACTTTATTTACAATGGATAACAAAAACACAATCACGGGAATGGCTTCAGATCAAACTCTATGTTGAGACTGAAGGGAGCAAGGGCCTTTAAATCAAAGATCCAGATGGGCCATCATTTTAACAATAAATTGTCAAGGTCACCCACTCCCCTAGGGAGGGCGATGTGTTCGATGCCGATATAGTGACGAGACGAAATAGGGTGGTCCGTTCAAAAAAAATCCCCATCTACCAACACGGAATGTACACACACACGCACGCACGCACACATGCACGCACGCAAACACACACACACACGAGAATCCCCCAGTCTGCAGATCTGGTTTAAGTCCGAAGCATATGATCTGTGTACTGTCAAGGTTATACCACAGCAATAGAAGTTGTCTCATTTGATTCTTGGGTCCAGACGAGATGTGTGTGGTGGTGGAGTTTTAGCTAGTTTTCTAGTTTTTCCTGCAGCCTGCATGGCTTTCCCATGTCTCTGTGGTTGGGCCTGTTTTCCCATGTCTCTGTGGTTGGGGTTAGCACAATTACACTGGGTTATTGTGGTGTCGGGCAGCAAACCCACACAGCCACTAGAAACAAAGAGCCAATGAGATGTTTTTTTTTCTCTCTCTCTCTCTCTCTCTCTCTCTCTCTCTCTCTCTCTCTCCACAAATTGATTTAAAAAAGGTTTTTCCTCAATCTACATACAACACCCCATAATGACAAAGCGAAAACAGGTTTTATTGACATAAGTATTCAGACCCTTTGCTATGAGACTTGACACTGAGCTCAGGTGCATCCTGTTTCCATTGATTATCCTTGAGATGTTTCTACAACTTGATTGGACTCCACTTGTGGTAAATTCAGTTGATTGGACATGATTTGGAAAGGCACACCCCTGTCTATATAAGGTCCCACAGTTGACAGTGCATGTCAGAAGAAAAAAAACAAGCCATGAGGTTGAAGGAATTGTCCGTAGAGCCCCGAGACAGGATTGTGTCGAGGCACAGATCTGGGGTAGGGTACCAAAATATTTATGCAGCATTGAAGGTCCCCAAGAACACAGTGGCTTCCATGATTCTTAAATGGAAGAAGTTTGGAACCACCAAAACTCTTCCTAGAGCTTGCCATCCGGCCAAACTGAGCAATTGGGGGAGAAGAGCCTTGGTCAGGGAGGTGACCAAAAACCTGATGGTCACTCTGACAGAGCTCCAGAGTTCCTCTGTGTAGATGAGAGAACCTTCCAGAAGGACAACTATCTCTGCAGCACTCTACCAATCAGGCCTTTATGGTAGAGTGGCCAGACGGAAGCCACTCCTCAGTAAAAGGCACATGACAGCCCACTTGGAGACTTTACTCGCATAAAAACTGTGGATCATAATGTGGTTACTGTTCATGTTTCTCTAGTTTGCTTCCAGAGATATCTACCGAATTTGTCAAAACGGCTTTGGGCTGCGTTGGCATCAGTGAAATGTTCTTGCTGGGGTCCAAGATATAATCATTTCTCTCTTGAATCACTTATGAACATGATTTTTTTCTAAATGTCCCATCCATCTTGTCATGTCTGGGCCTGAGTGGGGATACTCTGAAGTGAACTGTTGTGAACTCAGTCATTCACTGGGCCTGCCTGCCACACACTCATCAAACCTCTCGAAGAAATCACAAGAATTGACATAATATTCAGTTCATTCCTACCCGACCACTTGATTTCCTCTGTAAACCCCAGTTAAACCCGACTGTCTTAACTCAATATACAGGGTGGGCTCTGTACCCAATCATATGCCTCTGTGACCAGGGTTCCACCATCTCTGTCGGCTCCGACTTCCAACAGACGGAGCGGTCTTCTGGTCAGGCTCCGTAGACGGGCACATCGAGCACCGCTCCCGAGTTTACTACTCACCAATGTCCAGTCTCTTGACAACAAGATAGACAAAATCTGAGCAAGGGTTGCCTTCCAGAGAGACATCAGAGACTGTAAAGTTCTTTGTTTCACGGAAACATGACTCACTCGAGACACGCTATCGGAGTCGGTACAGCCAGCTGGTTTCTTCATGTATCGGGCCGACAGAAACAAACATCTTTCTGGTAAGAAGAAGGGCGGGGGTGTATGCCTTATGATTAACGAGATGTGGTGTGATCATAACAACATACAGGAACTCAAGTCATTCTGTTCACCTGACTTAGAATTCCTCACAATCAAATGCCGACTGCATTATCTACCTAGAGAATTCTCTTCGATCATAATCACAGTTGTGTATATTCCCCCCCAAGCAGAGCTGAACTCTACTAAGCCCCCCTGTGATTCGCTGGCCAGGGCACTGAGAGGTCTCCCCTTTACAAGCCATAAAACATGTGACACATCGACGGCCCTGAAAAGAAATCATTTGACTCTATGTAAACTGGAAACCACATATCTTGAGGTTGCATAGCTGGGGATTTTAACAAGGCTAATCTGAAAACAAGGCTCCCTAAATTCTATCAGCATATCGATTGCACAACCAGGGCTGACAAAACCCTATATCATTGTTATTCTAACTTCCGCAACGCATATAAGGCCCTTCCCCGCCCTCCTTTCGGAAAAGCTGACCACGACTCCATTTTGTTACTCCCAGCCTATAGACAGAAACTAAAACAGGAAGCTCCCACACTCACGTCTGTCCAACGCTGGTCCGACCAATCGGATTCCACGCTTCAAGATTGCTTCGATCACATTGAACTGGGATATGTTCCGCACTGCGTCGAACAACAACATTGATGAATATGCTGATTTGGTGAGTGTGTTTATTAGCAAGTGCATCGGCGATGTCGTACCCATAGCGTGTATTAAAACATTCCCAAACCAGAAACCGTGGGTTGATGCAAAACTGAAATCACCCAAAACTGAAATCACGAACAACTGCTTTTAATCAGGGCAAGGTGACCAGAAACATGACTGAATACAAACAGTGTAGCTATTCCCTCCGCAACGCAATTAAACAAGCTAAGCGTCAGTATAGAGACTAAGTAGAGTCGCAATTCAACGGCTCAGACACGATAGATATGTGGCAGGGTCTACAGTCAATCACGGACTATAAAAGGAAAACCAGCCCCGCGCGGACCAGGATGTCTTGCTCCCTGACAGACTAAATAACTTCTTTGCTCGCTTTGAGGACAATACAGTGCCACTGACACGGCCCGCTACCAAAACCTGCGGGTTCTCCTTCACTGCAGCCGACGTGAGTAAAACATTTAAAAGCTCGCAAGGCTGCAGGCCCAGACGGCATCCCCAGCCGCGCCCTCAGAGCATGCGCAGACCAGCTGGCTGGTGTGTTTACGGACATATTTAATCCATCCTTATCCCAGTCTGCTGTTCCCACATGCTTCAAGAGGGCCACCATTGTTCCTGTTCCCAAGAAAGCTAAGGTAACTGAGCTAAACGACTACCGCCCCGTAGCACTCACTTCCGTCATCATGAAGTGCTTTGAGAGACTAGTCAAGGACCACACCACCTCCACCCTACCTGACACCCTAGACCCACTCCAATTTGCTTACCGCCCCAATAGGTCCACAGACGACGCAATCGCAATCACACTGCACACTGCCCTAACCCATCTGGACAAGAGGAATACCTACGTGAGAATGCTGTTCATCGACTACAGCTCAGCATTTAACACCATAGTACCCTCCAAACTCATCATCAAGCTCGAGACCCTGGTTCTCGACCCCGTCCTGTGCAACTGGGTCCTGTACCTCCTGGCGGGCAACCCCCAGGTGGTGAGGGTAGGTAACAACATCTCCACCCCGCTGATCCTCAACACTGGGGCCCCACAAGGGTGCGTTCTCAGCCCTCTCCTGTACTCCCTGTTCACCCACGACTGCGTGGACATGCACGCCTCCAACTCAATCATCAAGTTTGCAGACAACATTACAGTGGTAGGCTTGATTACCAACAACAATGAGACAGCCTACAGGGAGGAGGTGAGGGCCCTCGGAGTGTGGTGTCAGGAAAATAACCTCACACTCAACATCAACAAAACAAAGGAGATGATCGTGGACTTCATGAAACAGCAGAGGGAGCACCCCCCTATCCACATCGACGGGATAGTAGTGGAGAGGGTAGAAAGTTTTAAGTTCCTTGGCGTACACATCATGGACAAACTGAAATGGTCCACCCACACAGACATCGTGGTGAAGAAGGCACAGCAGTGCCTGACTCAACTCCAGCTACTTTAATTATGGAAAAATTGATGTAATAAATGTATCACTAGCCACTTTAAACAATGCCACTTCAGATAATGTTTACATACCCTACATTACTCATCTCATACATATGTATATACTGTACTCTATACCATCTACTGCATCTTGCCATCTTGATGTAATACATGTATCACTAGCCACTTTAAACAAGGCCACTTTCATATGTTTACATAGCCTACATTACTCATCTCATATGTATATACTGTACTCTATACCATCTACTGCATCTTGTTTACATACCCTACTTTTCTCATCTCATATGTATATACTGTACTCGATACCATCTACTGCATCTTGCCTATGCTGTTCTGTACCGTCACGCATTCATATATATTTTTTATGTACATATTCTTATTCATTCCTTTACACTTGTGTGTATAAGGTAGTTGTTGTGAAATCTTTAGGTTAGATTACTCGTTGGATATTACTGCATTGTCGGAACTAGAAGCACAAGCATTTCGCTACACTCACATTAACATCTGCTAACCATGTGAATGTGACAAATACAATTTGATTTGATTTGAAATGCCTAGTCTGAGCAACCCCTTTCCCCTGTGTGTCAACCGCTTGGCTTTCAAGTGGTCTGTGTTCATTAGTAAGACAGACTCCGCTCCATGCCTGGTCACAATCTGCCCGTCTACACGACACAGCTTTTCTCTTTTAACTGTGACTCTGCCTTCGTCTGGAAGGCTGAAGATTTGACAGGGAGAGAGAGTCCAGGCTCAGGCCTTCTCACACATTACTCCCTCCTCAGGGATAGGGGTTGATGATGATGCCAGGGAGAGGGTCTCGGATGTCATTGTCCCTCAGAGAGATGTGTAGAGTTTCAGCCATTAAACCTGAGATAACACTGAGCAGGGAGATGGAGAGTCTGGCTGGGACCTCCAGGCCAGAGTGAACAACACTCAGGCTACTCACACTGGCTGCATTCCCCTCGTCTCCTCTCCTTTCCTCTTTCTCTGAGTGATAATGTGTGTTGAGTTTGCAGTTGAGTTCAGTTCAGTTGAGTTTGCGTGTGTGCATGTGTCCTAGGCTCTGACAGCTGATAGTGCAGGAGATGCCTGGAGTGCATGCAGGCCCAGAGCGTATGTACTACGTACTGTAGCTACTACCTCCTGAGTGTTACGCTCCCTCTCATCTCTCTCTCTTTATTTGTTTCCTTGTGGATTTACTGCATTAGACTTGGTTCTCACCTATATAGTATTCTCTCTGTGGGCTCCATACTCAATCCCTCACCGCTCTGCTCCCCCCTACAGTCCCTACATGTCGACAGGCCAGCCGGCTGTAAACAAGTCTGTGACACGCATGGCAGGGGGAACAGGAGGAGAGAAGGAGGAGAGTGAGGGAGGGGAAAAGGTTTTCCAAGGCTTGCCTGGACAACCACATCAAGGTGTATAAAAAGGACCAGGAAGGAGAAATCACAGGAGGGCGGGAAGCTCTATAGGTCAGAGCTCTGGCTTTTATGAACCTCTGTATTCTGCTGCAATTGGTGCCCCGTAGTCCAGTTGATGTGGTGGAATCGTACCACTCTCTCTCTCTCTCTCTCTCTCTCTCTCTCTCTCTCTCTCTCCCTCTCTCTCTAACAACATCGTTGTAGTACACGTGGCTGCCTGCTGTAAGGTCTGGAAACCATCCTATCCCACGGCCCCTGAGCTCACCGTGGAAGAATAAAGAGGGAGGCAGCACAGGAGCGAGGTGGGAGAAAGGAGAGAGGGGGCGAAGAGAATCAGAACATACTGAACCAAGCTCTCACAGTCCTGTCTCTCTTATGTGCTCTGGTTTTATCATTAAAGCAGGTCAGAGGAAGCAGACCTGCAATGTCCACACAATGTGTCCACACAATGTGTGTGTGTGTGTGTGTGTGTGTGTGTGTGTGTGTGTGTGTGTGTGTGTGTGTGTGTGTGTGTGTGTGTGTGTGTGTGTGTGTGTGTGTGTGTGTGTGTGGCCGGGGTACAGAGCTGAACTCTACTAAGCCCCCTGTGATTCGCTGGCCAGGGCACTGAGAGGTCTCCCCTTACAAGCCATAAAACATGTGACTCTATAACACATACATCATACCTACCCCGGTAAGCCCTGTCTGTCAGTCAATCACTGACACTAAGGTGATCAACAATCAACTGAGAGTTTAGGTGCAAAAACAAGTCATGTCAGGAAACACATAGAGACGAAGTGATTTAGGTCCGGAGCAACAGGCTCCGAAGTAGTAATGAGGACCAGATGCGCACGTGTGTGTGTGTGTGTGTTTATCCAGTCAGGTCTGAACCCCACACTGTGCTCCAATAAGGTTCTGACAGGGTTACTATCTTCAGCCAAGGCCTCATCAGACTCACTACACCACAGCAACCAGCACGTTAGCCACGAAATGAGGAGTGAAATATCCCACCACTTCCACCCAATGGTACAAGCTTAGGTTATAAAAGGTTCACAGAGACATGTCTTCTCTTGCCAAGAGTACATCAGGACAGCTCATTCACCCTAAACACATAGTGAAACTGGGATCTATCACACATTGTTTACATTGCATCTAGGAATTCCATCCTATTCTAACTAGTATACTTTTTTATATTTGGCATTTCTTCCTCAATGTGTTTTGAATGGCAATCAAGCTGTGGGAAAATGAAACTGTTTAATTTGTCTCACACTTGTAGTTGACATAAGTGTCTCTCTTAGCAATGCAACACTGTTCTGAGTACTGCCGTAATACTGTTTCATTACAGGGGAAATATTATCCATTTCTCTGTTTCTCACAAAACACTTTTTTACAAGGCCTGAGGTTCATTTCCTGTTTTAATGGTGAAGTCTAATCATTTGTGTAGATCGGTATTATTGTTGGACCACAGTAAATATCAAGTAATCATTGTACATATTTTTCTAGTTAACATTCACCTGAACAGCGCTCTGTACCAACACAATGCCTGTTATTCATTACTGTTCCACTAGGTGATTAAAGTCTGTAATGGCATCGTCAGCATGTTGTTTGAAGTACAGCACAGAGAAGCAGCTGTGTACTGTATAGACAGTACATGTTTTTGTATCACAGAATTGTAAAAGGGGGAGGGGTGAAGGAATGAAAAGGGAGAGATGAAATAAAGGAAGTTTGCAGTGGTAAAGATGAGGAGTCACAGTCGGACACAACAAACATCATCTCTGCATGCAGTGGGGCCATTTCAACCCTCCCACCTCCAGGTCGTCTCCCTCTGAGTCCTGGAAGGTTCTGGAAGACTTTCATCTCTTATCAGTCCATTACCTTCAGCCCTGGTTAAGGACTTTGGTGTGATATCAGTGTAGAATCCTTAAAATAGACCAGTCTGTAGCCTGGTTTCCTTCCCTGGCAGTAGAGCACTCACAGACACATCATTAAGACAGATCCATCATTGTGTTACTTTTTATTATTACTCTTTATTTTAGTCTACTTGGTAAATATTTTCTTCTTCTTGAACTGCACTGTTGGTTAAGGGCTTGTAAGTAAGCATTTCACGGTAAAGTCTGTTATATCTTGTTGTATCTTGTTGTATTCACTTGTTGAATTCGGCGCATGTGACAAATAAAGTTTGATTTGATTTGATCATTCGTTTGGCTTTAGACTCCCTTCTCAGTTACTGGCTGCTCTCACTACATTACCTGTAATCTGGACTTCATCTCTCTCGTAGGCCCTTTATTGTCCTCATAGGGTCCATTCTTTCTCTTGCTGTCACTCTCCCTCTATCTCCCTTTACCCCTGTTTCTTCCTTTCCCTCCCTTTCCCTCTCGCTCTCTCTTCCTCCACACCCTCTCTCTCTCTCTCTCTCTCTCTCTCTCTCTCTCTCTCTCTCTCTCTCTCTCTCTCTCTCTCTCTCTCTCTCTCTCTCTCTCTCTCTCTCTCTCTCTCTCTCTCTCTCTCTCTCTCTCTCTCTCTCTCTCTCTCTCTCTCTCTCTCTCTCTCTCTCTCTCTCTCTCTCTCTCTCTCTCTCTCTCTCTCTCTCTCTCTCTCTCTCTCTCTCTCTCTCTCTCTCTCTCTCTCTGTCGTCACATGTCTTTCTGTCTGTCTTTGTTTTTGAGGTTGTGAGAGGCTCAGAAGGGCCAGAGATGGCACATTCCTGGGGTGACACACGGCCCTCGCATGACCCCAGGGTCACAGAGGCCAGCGGCCCTTCATATTACCTGGGGGGAACCGAGGGTAGGCGCTGGCACTGGGAATAGACCTGGGAGCTTTAAGGTCTGTAATGAGAGGCGTCATAAAAGAGAAGGAGAGAGGGAGAGTGACAGAGAGGGATAGGGGGCGAGAGAGGGGAGGATTTGTGTCACTCTCTGGCCCAACATTAACTGGCTATGGCTTTATGAGGGGTGTTTTACCCTTTTCACACTACCTTGCAGACACGAACCATACTGTGCTGGGCTGGCTCTGATATATTATTTTCACATTGTCTTTCCTATCACGGCTCCAGCCATTATGGTTGATGTGTCACCAGGTCAGCCGTGGGAATAGGGATAGGCTGTTTTAGAACAGGCATTGGTGATGGAGTGAGGACCTGTGAAGACAGAAGCGGTAGGCGGTGGGTTAGAGGTGACGGAGGAGTGTTGGTTCTGTTTGGGAATTGTAGCGTGGCTGTGCTTGTGGAAGTGGTGCAGACCTCCTGTGCTCTCAGTGAAAGCGTCCACTGTCTGACTAACAGCCTTCCCCACTCTGATGTGTCCCCAGAGAGACCGCAGGCTGGAAGTGTGCTGACAGGATAAATAAACAGAGAGAGGACGTGCTCACATCTCAGCACACTAACACCTTCACGTGTATACTCACACGGCACAAGAACAAGACGCTTATACACTAACACCCGTACATACCCACACACACCTTTACATAACAGCCTAACACCCTGCTATATGAGGAAACACAGAGAAAACAACAGACCCTCTTAAAACTAACACCCTAATCGATTATACACACTGACGCCTTTACTTAAACACAAAGACGGAGAAAGACTATCATCCATACACAGAGAGGCAGACTTAAAAACAGGATAACATATATTCAAAAACTGCAGCGCACACAGCACACACACACCCACACAAAGACATCAATATGACATATGTAAGAGCAGAAACACACACAGACACTGTCTCTCCTGTCCTGAAGTGTCGAGGGGTCCGTGACCACCGAGGTCCACATCCTGTGTTTCTGACTCACAGAGCACCACATGAAGGACCATTAAGCATAACTGACATAAAAGCTACATCTCTCTTTCTTTCTCTCCTTCTCTCTCTCTCTCTCCATCCTCCTCCTCTCCTCGACTTGTCAACATCTCCCTGTCTCATTTCCTCCACGCTGCATTTCCTCCTCCATCGCCATAACAACCCCCTTAAGTCATCTCCCCTCTCTCTCTGATGAGTCTGGGAATTGACAGAGTAAATATGATACATAACGTTGCGTCACAAGACACCTAATGATACTGTTGTCCCTCTTCGCTATCTTCCCCACATCTAGAAACAGAAACACTATCTGAGGTCCAGGGAGCAATCCTGTACTGAGTGAGTGGAACTGTTAATACATAGTGACTTCCGTCTGGTTTATGGAAAGCATCATTCCAGATTGGTCTCTGCTCTGCTGTCTCTGTGTAACCTCAGTTCTGTCTGTCCAGGCTACAGACAGTTGGGGGAGTCTATAATGAATATCCAGTCTTTGTAGTGGATTCTTGGGGGAGTCTATAATGAATATCCAGTCTTTGTAGTGGATTCTTGGGGGTCTATAATGAATATCCAGTCTTTGTAGTGGATTCTTGGGGGGTCTATAATGAATATCCAGTCTTTGTAGTGGATTCTTGGGGGTCTATAATGAATATCCAGTCTTTGTAGTGGATTCTTGGGGGTCTATAATGAATATCCAGTCTTTGTAGTGGATTCTTGGGGGGTCTATAATGAATATCCAGTCTTTGTAGTGGATTCTTGGGGGAGTCTATAATGAATATCCAGTCTTTGTAGTGGATTCTTGGGGGGGTCTATAATGAATATCCAGTCTTTGTAGCGCATTCCTGCCGCGAACGCACAAATAAATCACGCAAGCCTGGATGGAAAACAATAACATTGAGCTCTCCTCCCTGGAGGGAGACCCTTGCTAAAGTACATAATCTGGAGTGTAAAGTGATCCTGCTCTGGCCTGTACTCTGGATCCTGTCTTGCTATTCCTCCAGCGTCTCTGTGTTGTTTTTGGCAGCAGCAGTGTAGTGTAGAGCCTGTGTGGGCCCTCGGTACGTCCCTCTCTCTGCAGGTAGTCACTGGGTCACCACCAGCACCAAGGAGAACCAGGGGGAACACAGGGACAGGGATGTCCAGGGATGGTGCTCCCAAGACGGACTCGTAGCTGGGTGACTTGCATGGTCAGACAGACCTGGTGGGTCTGTAGGCACTATGTTGGAGTGTGGAGCATCAAGAGAAGCAGTGTCTAACAGCAGGAAAACCCTCAGGGTGACACAGGGACTCATCTTCTGAAGGAACTTAAACAGACAACATGCTTGTTGATGCAGAATGTAGAAACACAGAAGAATCGAATGGGCAAAAATACCATAGAATCCGACCATCAGTGTTGATAATCTGGGTGTAGAGAAAGATACTCTCTTAGAAAGAAGTGTTCCAAAAGGGTTCTTCGGCAGTCCCCATAGGGTAACCCTTTTTGGTTCCAAGTAGAGCACCTTTTGGTTCCAGGTAGCACCCTCTGTAGGAAGGTTGGAACCAAAAAGTGCTCTACCTGGAACCAAAAAGGTTTCTTCGAAGGGTTTTCCTATGGGGACAGCAGAAAACTCTTTAAGGTTCTAGATAGCACCTTTTTTTTCTAAGAGCGTACTCTCCTAACCTTGTTAGTCACCTGACCTTGATGTTTGTCTGTATTGTGAAGAGTGCAGAGAACTGAAGGAAGAGCCTGGTCTGGGAGCTCTCCTCCTCAAGGTTGTGTTTAACAGTCCTGTCAGTGTCACACATCACTCTCACTAATAACCCCTGCCCTTGTTTCCTGACATTAACAAGATGCACCCAATTACTGACTGCTCTGGGCCCCAGACACACGCACACACACACACACACACACACACACACACACACACACACACACACACACACACACACACACACACACACACACACACACACACACACACACACACACATGCACGCACGGGGAGCATGAGAAGCGGTTATCTCACTGTGGAGGACAGTGATGTAGCTTTAGTGGTTTGGTCTTTTCCCTTTAAGATCAGAGAACAGTGTTAATCAACAGAGACCCCTACATTCCCAAACATCAACAGACAGGTCATCACACGGTGTAACTATTAACCTGAGCAGTTTATACAGACCACTGAAGAGCATGTATCATCAATCAGAGACACCTCTAGCTTTTAATTTGACATTTGAGTCATTTAGCAGACGCTCTTATCCAGAGCCACTTACAGTTAGTACATTCATCTTAAGATGGCTAGGTGGGACAACCACATATCTCAGTCATAGTAAGTACATTTTTCCTCAATAAAGTAGCTATCAGCAAAGTCGGAGCTCGAAAGGGGGGTCAAGTTAGCTCACAAAAGGCTTTCTTTCTTTTTGCAGGTCCCAGATCAGATCAGGGGCAGTGTGGGGTCAGGTCTCTGTGACTGACAGGTTGTCTGTTGATGTTTGGAGTAGGGCAGTGGAGCAGTGGACTATGAGAGCAGAGGTTGTGTGTTGATGTTGTGAGTGGACACTCAGAGACACCAGAGGCTGCCAGCCATAGCCTCCCCTTGCTGGCTGTACATCTTCAGCCCAGACAGACAGACAGGGCCCACATCTGCTGTCCATTTGCCCAGCCTGGCCCTCTCCTCTGCTGGCAAACTGACTGGAGGGGCAGGAGGTGGCAGGCCTGGAGAGAGTTGTCCTTCAGGCCCCTGGCCAGAGCCCCCTAGCAGCCCCCCAGTACTGTCCCATCCCATCCCCAGCTCTCTCCATCACAACACAACACAGCTATGAGCCACAGATTAAAGCTCCAGTCCGTCATGTGGCTTTAATCAGGCCCTGGCCAGGCCCATAGTTTTGTAAGTTATTTATCATTCAGAAGAGGGAGTGGGGGAGGGTCTTAGAGGAGTGATTTAGGGTTATGTTGCATGGAAGTTGGAGAAGAATAAAAGCAAGTTGTGGTCTTGAGGGACCTTCAGTGAAGTACCATGCTAACTTCCCTCCATCAAGAGCGTGCAGTTTTCGGGGCAGGAGCTAAATCCTGTGTGTGTGTGTGTGTGTGTGTGTGTGTGTGTGTGTGTGTGTGTGTGTGTGTGTGTGTGTGTGTGCGTGTGCGTGCGTGTCCCCTCCTCATCTAGGGTCTGTGTTATTTGGGTTCTGTGATTCTATGAGTATTCCAATATCCCTTTCCATTGTTTCCTATTCTGCAGGTCCATCCCTAATGCCTGTAACATGTGCTGTTTTGGCTTGCTGTGTGTGAGGATGATGCTCTTTGTTCAGCTGTCTCTTGACCATCTAGGCTAGTGCTGCTAGGAAGTGGGGATGGAGGTAAGGGATCTGGTGCTAATGAGGAGCTTTGGTCCTAAAGACAATTGACAGGCTGGGTGTTACCAGAGAGGAAGAGGCAAAGCGAAGAGGATTTACTCCTGTCAAAATCTGCCCACGATTAGCAGACTGATAAGCAGAGAGAAAAGCAGACTGCCTGCCTTCCCGCCTTTGGGACAACAACTCCCATTGTTAGGGTGTAGACAAGACCATCTCGTCATTGTATGAAGTATCTCTGGTGTTTCACATTTAGTGGCTGTGTAGATCCGTTCAGTATGTGAAGGGAAGGATACAGCAGCTGGGAAATGAATTATTGGCTCATGCTACTGTCTGTCTGTGTGTTTATCCACAGGAGGAAATGCTGTGAGGGCTTCAGGTTCGTGATGGGCCAGTGCATACCTGAAAGTAGGTTAAAGAAATACAGCATTTCTACTCACCTCAAGTCAGATACTTTGCTGAGTGCCTGTAATTACACCTGGGCACCTGTACACAGACAGAATGCAAATTGCAACACCAAATTAACCTATTATTGAACTGCAAATTGTTTCAAAAGTGAAAGAGCATGTCATTCCATAAATTGGCAATACTGTACAATGATACACCATGACCAATAGAGGGCAACATTACACAGGAATACCCTTGAGGAATATTATTGGACATCCAGGGTTATTATGGAGCTTTTAGCTTTTCATGTAAGATCCTATCTGTGCATGTCCCTATTGAACCAATCCCTCCCCTCTCTCTGCTCCAGATGTGGATGTGTGTTCTGGCTCCCCCTGTGAACAGCAGTGCACCGACAACTTTGGACGGGTTGTCTGCACCTGTTACCCCGGATACCGCTTTGATCGAGAGAGGCATCGCAACCACCAGACCTACTGTTTAGGTAAGTCCACTACCTGTTTATCTGCCAATCAGCTTTTTATCAGCCTGTTTGTCAGCCAATCAGCACTGTTTTCTTTTGTATGAATCTTAATTTAACATCCTGAATCAGAGCAACCGCTCTCTCTCCCTCTCTCTGATTAGAGCAGCCTAAATGCAGCCTTAATCAGGTGTAAAGTAACAGCTGGTGTTGTGTCTCCCACACCACAGACATCGATGAGTGTGTGGAGTCCGACAGCAGTGTCTGTGATCATGACTGCGAGAACACCGTGGGCAGCTTCCTGTGTCGCTGTCACAGGGGTTACATCCTGGCACCGGACAAGCACTCCTGTATACCCAGTCACAACCGTGGGTGTTGAGAATACTACTATACTTTACTCCTACTGTCTACATGAGGCTGGCTACTACAGCTCCACTACCTCTGGGCTTAGTTCGCTAGGGGCGGCAGGGTAGCCTAGTGGTTAGAGCGTTGGACTAGTAACCGGAAGGTTGCAAGTTCAAACCCCCGAGCTGACAAGGTACAAATCTGTCGTTCTGCCCCTGAACAGGCAGTTAACCCCCTGTTCCTAGGCTGTCATTGAAAATAAGAATTTGTTCTTAACTGACTTGCCTAGTTAAATAAAGATAAAATAAAAAAAGTACCTTCCTGTGTTTGAGAGGGTGTACTAGACTTTGTTTTTGTGTTACTTATTCTGTAGTGTTACTTACTCTGTGACAAGCCTGTCTCTCTGAGAGTCTCTTTGTCTTTCTGTCAGTGAGCTCGTCAGTGAAGTCTGACACCCTGATGAGTGCTGGCTCCTGCTCCCTCACCTGTCAAGACTTTGTCAACATGAGGAACAGCCTGCTGCAGCTCAAACTGAGGCTGGGCAGCACTCAGTCACCTAACCAGGTATATCTACATCACAACACTAACTACTACACATCCTACTTACACTGCTGTTCCATACAAACACAGAGACACACTAACCAGAGATACACTAACCGTAAACTAGCCTCGCCAGACTTGATGTCTCACAATGGAAGTCTGGCCAAATGGAGACTACAGTGAGACAGGTTGTTGTACTATACTACCTGTGTGTGTACCTGTGTGTGTGTAGGTGTTGTCTCCTGGCCTGGCTAACAGCAGTGATAAGCCGTCTGCTGGGAGGTTGGGGAAAGGTCCTGACACCCCCGCCCTCCCTGGTCCTCCTGGCTCTCCAGGATCCCGTGGGGTCCCAGGTAAGAGCTGTCTGCTCTTTCTCTGAATCTTTCTAACTCAATCTTTCTCTCTCTCTCTGTGTCTCTCTGTTTACTGCCTATGTCAGCTGTTTGTTGGCTGATATTCATCTCAGCCTTCTCCTTGGTTCCTCTTACATCCCTTTATTCTTGGATCCCAGGCCAATCAGGAGTGCCGGGGGAGAAGGGAGAGCCTGGAGAGAGAGGCCTGACCGGCCCCCAGGGGCCACGGGGAGACATGGGCCCTATGGGCCCCGAGCCTGACCTGGAGCACATCAAGAGGGGTCGCAGAGGAGCTGTGGTAATCTTATTATTGCTTCCCCGATAACATGCTGTTGGGCCTATTAGTCCAAGCAGACCTCAACACATCCATAGCTGCAGAGATACATCATTATAATAAATGTTGCATAGAAGGAGCTGTAGCTCCTAAAAACATTTAAAACCATATTTCTGTCTCTCCTTTTTCCAACAGGGACCTCCTGGCGCACCAGGCAGAGATGGACTGAAGGTCAGTCTAACAGTCTATCCGTGTGTCTGTGGGTGTTTAGTACATGCTTGTGTGTGTCCTGTATGTGTTAAAACTATCCTGTAAATGTTTCAAAGCTGTTAACTGGAACACTAACACTTTTCTCCCCACTCTGAGAGCTCTGAGCTGCCGATGTGGACTCTTATAGAAGTCTGTGTGAATGTTGGAAGTATGTAACTGGACGTTTCTGGATGTTTTCTTCTCTTTAGGGTGACAGGGGAACTCCTGGTCCCAGAGGTCTACCAGTGAGTCTGCTTTCTATATTTGCCAGCTAGGCGTTGAAGTATTTTAAATGCATTATCATCATTGTCATCTTGTTGATCTATTCTATGTATTATCAGATTCCAAGCATACAATAAATCCACCCTAAAGCATGCAACATGCTTTACAGGTTCAAATCTAATTCACTAATGTGTGGACAGAGATATTAAAGCCTCCGTATCTTTCCCCAGGGACCTCCCGGCTCCTTTGACTTCCTCCTGGTCATGATGGCCGACATTCGCATTGACATCATCGAGCTGCAGGAGCAAGTGTTTGGGAAGAGGCGGGGCCTCTCCTTAGACAACCCACCCCACTCCAGCGGAGAGACAGGGTTCGGAGAGTGGGGCTCCGGACAAGGAGAGCTCATGCTCAATACCTGAACTTCATAGCCCTTCCCACGGTAACTGTCACTCAAAACGATAAGCCAAAGGGAACTAATTAATCAACTGGTTCTTGTAAAGCAGAGACATTGAACTGACTGAACTGACTCCTTTCCTCCAGTGAAACATTGTCTCTAAAACCCAAATAGGACTGTATGAGTTGAGGAGACCTCTGATCAGCTCTCTCCTGTCAGAGACATAGACTATAAACAAACGGAGAGACAGAGAGAGGGAGAGAGAGAGAATGGCAAAAAATGGAACCACTGACCGTCCAAACCAAACCACTGCAAGCTTTGCCTTGCCGCCTTGATGTTTCCTTCGTGCCTGGCCTGGTCTGACTGAGGAGAGGGGGTATGCCTTTGCATGCGAGGCACAGGGTGGTGATGGTTGTAGCACTGTGAGACTGTGTCTTTGTGCTCTCTGATCTGAACGGCTTCAAACACAGCAGGGGCTTTTTCGTCTGTATCTCTTCCTGTTCCTGTCAAATCTGTACAGTCCGAGGAGAGGAGACGCCGGTCGGTCGCTGCCTGACACTGCTTACCTGCCCTGCAGGACCTAGAACCAGACTCAGGCCCCAGACTGCACCTGTCCATGCAACAACCCAACTCAACAGCTTTTATACTCCTGCCACTACACTACAGACTCTCTGAAGCATCTTTAGAGATACAGTACATATACTACATTAGCAAAAGTATGTGGATACCTGCTCATCCAACATCTCATTCCAAAATCTTGGGCATATATATGGGGTTAGTCCCCCCTTTACTGTTATAACAGCCTCCATTTTACTGGAAAGGCTTTCCACTACATGTTGGAACATAGCTGCTGGAACTTGCATCCATTCAGCCACAAGAGCATTAGTGCGGGCGGGCAGGCGATTAGGCCTGGCTCGCAGTCGGCGTTCCAATTCATCCCAAAGATGTTGAGGGGTTGAGGTCAGGGCTCTGTGCAGGACGATCATGTTCTTCCACACCGATCTCGACAAACCATTTCTGTATGGACCTCGCTTTGTGCACAGGGGCATTGTCATGCTGAACGAGGAAAGGGCCTTTCCTAAACTGTGGCCACAAAGTTGGAAGCACAGCATTGTCTAGAATGTCATTGTCAAAAATAATAATAATAATTGTATGCTGTAGTGTTAAGATTTCCCTTCACTGGACCTAAGGGGCCTAGCCCGATCCATGAAAAACAGCCCCAGACCATTATTCCTCCTCCATCGAACTTTACAGTTGGCACTATGCATTTGGGCAGGTGGCGTTCTCCTGGCATCCGCCAAACCCAGATTCGTCCTTCGGACTGCCTGAAGTGTGATTCATCACTCCAGAGAACGTGTTTCCACTGGACGTTTGGAACTTAGTAGTGAGTTTTGCAACCGAAGACAGATGATTTTTATGCTCTAGGCGCTTCAGCACTCTGCGGTCCCATTCTGTGAGCTTGTGTGGCCTAACACTTTGCGGCTGAGCCGTTGTTACTCCTAGACGTCCCAATTCACAATAACAGCACTTACAGTTGACCAGGGAAGTTCTAGCAGGGTAGAAATTTGACGAACTGACCTGTTGGGAAGGTGGCACTCTATGACGGTGCCACTTTGAAAGTCACTGAGCTTTTCAGTAAGGCCGTTCTACTGCCAATGTTTGTCGATGGAGATTGCACCTGTCAGCAACGGGTATGACTGAAATAGCAGAATCCACTAATTTGAAGGGGTGTCCACATACTTTTGTATATTTGGTGTAAATAAAAAAGGAACCATTTGAAAGTTTCAGAAAGTTCTTTGGATATGAGTGTTGGTAAACATACTTTTTTGTTGTTATATTTTTTGTTGTCGTTAGTGTTGAACTTCCCTACTCAAGATAGGTGCATATATGGTGTGGTGGGCTCTCTTAATGCTAGCTATTGATCTACACCTTAGATCACCTTCTAAAGCATTATGTGTGCCTCTGCTTGTGTGTAAGTATGTACAGTGGAAGTCAGAAGTTTACATACACTTAGGTTGGAGTCATTAAAACTAGTTTTTCAACCACTCCACAAATTGTTTGTTAACAAACTATAGTTTTGGCAAGTCGGTTAGGACGTCTACTTTGTGCATGACACAAGTAATTTTTCCAACAATTGTTTACAGACAGATTATTTCACTTATAATTCACTGTATCACAATTCCAGTGGGTCAGAAGTTTACATACACTAAGTTGACTGTGCCTTTAAACAGCTTGGAAAATTCCAGAAAATTATGTAATGGCTTATGTAACGCTCGTCCTCTTCTTCTGACGAGGAGTAAGAGATATCGGACCAATCTGCAGCGTGGTAAGTGTCCATTTTAATATGTACAACTCAACACTACAAAATACAAAATAACAAAGTGAAAGAACGAAATAAACGAAACAGTCCGATGTGACACAAACACTGACACGGAAAATAATCACCCACAACTCAAAAAGTGAAACCAGGCTACCTAAGTATGGTTCTCAATCAGGGACAACGATATACAGCTGCCTCTGATTGAGAACCATACCAGGCCAAACACAGAAATCCCAAACCATAGAAAAAGGAACATAGACAACCCACCCAACTCACGTCCTGACCATACTAAACAAAGACATAACCAAAGAACCAAGGTCAGAACGTGACAGTACCCCCCCCAAAGGTGCGGACTACGGCCGCAAAACCTGAACTTATAGGGGAGGGTCTGGGTGGGTGTCTGTCCACTGAGGCGGCTCTGGCGCAGTACGTGGACCCCACTCCACCATAGTCTTTCTCCTCCTCTATACCCGCCTCCGTGGCCTCTTTAACGCGGCGACCCTCGCCGCCGACCTCGGACTGGGGACCCTAACTATGGGTCCCGAATGGACAGGAGATTCCGGCAGCACCGGACGAACGGGAGATTCCGGCAGCACCGGACAGGCGGGAGACTCCGGCAGCTCCGGAGTGAAGGGCGATTCCGGCAGCTCCTGGCTGACGGACAGCTCTGGCAGCTCCTGACTGATGGACGGCTCTGGCAGCCCCTGGCTGACGGATGGCTCTGGCAGCTCCTGGCTGACGAGCGGCTCTGGCAGCTCCTGACTGACGGACGGCTCTGGCAGCTCCTGGCTGACGGACGGCTCTGGCAGCTCCGGGCTGACGGACGGCTCTCGCAGCTCCTGGCTGACGGACGGCTCTGGCAGCATCTGGGTGACGGATGGCTCTGGCAGCTCCTGGCAGACGGACGTCTCAGACAACTCCTGGCTAACGAGCGGCTCTGGCAGCTCATGGCTGACAGACGGCTCTGGCAACTCCTGGCTGACTGACGGCTCTGGCAGCTCCTGACTGACGGGCGGCTCTGGCAGCTCCTGTCTGACGGGCGGCTCTGGGAGCTCCTGACTGACGGGCGACTGGCAGCTCAGGACAGACGGGCGACTCTGGCAGCTTAGGACAGACGGGCGACTCTGGCAGCTCAGGACAGACGGGCGACTCTGGCAGCTCAGGACAGACGGGCGACTCTGGCAGCTCAGGACAGACGGGCGACTCTGGCAGCTCCTGTCTGACGGGCGGCTCTGGGAGCTCCTGACTGACGGGCGGCTCTGGGAGCTCCTGACTGACGGGCGGCTCTGGCAGCTCTTGACTGGACGGGGCGGCTCTGGCAGCTCAGGACAGACGGGCGACTCTGGCAGCTCAGGACAGACGGGCGACTCTGGCAGCTCAGGACAGACGGGCGACTCTGGCAGCTCAGGACAGACGGGCGACTCTGACAGCGCTGGGCAGGAGGAAGACTCTGGCTGCGCTGGACAGACGGGAGCACCTGTAGGGAGGAGACGGAGAGACAGCCTGGTGCGGGGGGCTGCCACCGGAGGGCTGGTGCGTGGAGGTGGCACCGGATAGACTGGACCGTGAAGGTGGAGGTCTCGAGCACCGAGCCTGCCCAACCCTACCTGGCTGAATGCTCCCCGTAGCCAGGCCAGTGTGGCGAGGTGGAATAGTCCGCACTGGGCTGTGCTGGCGAACCGGGGACACCATGCGTAGGGCTGGTGCCATGTACCCCAGCCCTAGGAGACGCACTAGAGACCAGATGCGCTGAGCTGGCTTCATGGCACCTGGCTCGATGCCCACTCTAGCCCGGCCGATACGAGGCGCTGCTATGTACCGCACCGGGCTATGCCTGCGCACCGGGGACACCGTGCGCCTCACGGCATAACACGGTGCCTGCCCGGTCCCTCTCTCTCCATGGTAAGCACGGGGACTTGGCTCAGGTCTCCTACCTGACTTAGCCACACTCCCCGTGTGCCTCCCCCCAATACATTTTTGGGGCTGCCTCTCGGGCTTCCAGCCGCGCTGCCGTGCTGCCTCCTCATACCACCACTCTCGGCTTTCGCTGCCTCCAGCTCTTCCTTGGGTGGCGATATTCACCAGCCTGTGCCCAGGGTCCCTTGCCATCCATAATCTCCTCCCATGTCCAGGAGTCCTGAGATCGCTGCTGCTGCCCGTTAGTTACCACGCTGCTTGGTCCTTTGGTGGTGGGTGATTCTGTAACGCTCGTCCTCTTCTTCTGACGAGGAGTAAGAGATATCGGACCAATTTGCAGCGTGGTAAGTGTCCATTTTAATATGTACAACTGAACACTACAAAATGCAAAATAACAAAGCGAAAGAACGAAATAAACGAAACAGTCCGATATGACACAAACACTGACACGGAAAATAATCACCCACAACTCAAAAGTGAAACGAGGCTACCTAAGTATGGTTCTCAATCAGGGACAACGATATACAGCTGCCTCTGATTGAGAACCCTACCAGGCCAAATACAGAAAACCCAAATCATAGAAAAAGAAACATAGACAACCCACCCAACTCACGTCCTGACCATACTAAACAAAGACATAACCAAAGAACTAAGTTCAGAACGTGACACTTTAGAAGCTTCTGATAGGCTAATTGACATCATTTTAGTCAATTGTAGGTGTACCTGTGGATGAATTTCAAGGCCTACCTTCAAACTCATTGCCTCTTTGCTTGACATCATGGGAAAATCAAAATAAATCAGCAAATACCTCAGAAAAATAATTGTAGACCTCCACAAGTCTGGTTTATCCTTGGGAGCAATTTCCACACGCCTGGAGGTACCACGTTCATCTGTACAAACAATAGCACGCAAGTATAAACACCGTGGGACCACGCAGCCGTCATACCGCTCAGGAAGGAGACACATTCTGTCTCCTAGAGATGAGCGCACTTTGGTGCAAAAAATACAAATCAATCCGAGAACAACAGCAAATGACGTTGTGAAAATGCTAGATGAAACAGGTAAAAAAGTATCTATAGCCACAGTAAAACGAGTCATACATCAACATAACCTGAAAGGCTGCTCAGCAAGGAAGAAGCCACTGCTCCAAAAACCGCCATTAAAAAGCTACAGTTATGGTTTGACTACAGTTTGCAACTGCACATGGGGACAAAGATCATACGTTTTGGAGAAATGTCCTCTGGTCTGACAAAACAAAAATAGAACTGTTTGGCCATAATGACCATCGTTATGTTTGGAGGAAAAAGGGGGAGGCTTGCAAGCCGAAGAACACCATCCCAACCGTGAAGCACAGGGGTGGGAGCATCATGTTGTGGGGGTGCTTTGCTGCAGGCGGGACTGGTGCACTTCACAAAAGAGATGGCTTCATAAGGAGGTAAAATTATGTGGATATATTGAAGCAACATCTCAAGACATCAGTCAGGAAGTTAAAGCTTGGTCGCAAATGGGTCTTCCAAATAGACAATGACCCCAAGTATTCTTCCAAATTTGTGGCAAAATGGCTTAAGGACAACAAAGTCAAGGTATTGGAGTGGCCATCACAAAGCCCTGATCTCAATCCTATAGAAAATGTGTGGGCAGAACTGAAAAAGTGTGTGCGAGCAAGGAGGCCTACAAACCTGACTCAGTTACACCAGCTCTGTCAGGAGGAATGGGCCCAGATTCACCCAACTTATTGTGGGAGCTTGTGGAAGGCTACCCGAAATGTTTGACACAAGTTAAATAATTTAAAGGCAATGCTACCAAATACTAATTGAGTAAATGTACAATTCTGACCCACTGGGAATGTGGTGAAAGAAATAAAAGCTTAAATAAATCATTCTCTCTTCTATTATTCTGACATTTCACATTCTTAAAGTAAAGTGGTGATCCTAACTGATCGAAGACAGATAATTTTTACTAGGATTAAGTGTCAGGAATTGTGAGAAACTGAGTTCAAATATATTTGGCTGAGGTGTATGTAAACCTCCGACTTCAACTGTATATAGTACACACCAGCACTTTTCCCAATGAAGTCAAGATTTTAGAGCACTGCAGGGCTTGGAAACATTGCTAATCACAAATTATATGCACCATTAAATTAGAAATACCAAGAGTGTGGACTGTAGACAATCAAAAGTAGCAAAATATTAATTAAACATTTTATGAATTAAAGGGAAAAGGCCAGCTGCTTGGCCCTGGTTGAGGATGCAGGTGGCTCTTCCTCAGGGTCTACACACTACAGCCAGTTACAATCACTCATGGGAACAACTCCAGACTATTTGTTTGTCTGTCTGCTTTCCTGCCTTTCAGTCAGTCGATTAGCACTTGTTGTCTCTGCAGGTATTCGCTCTCCAGAGGTACTGTGTCATCTCCAGCAGAGGGAGCTAAGTCACAGAAGGGGTACAGCATCACCTAACGAGCTGTGTGTTACTAACACCACTATACGACACAGAGTAAATGATTTGTACATAATATGTAACACATGAAGTGTCTCAGGCTTGGCAGGTAAAGATGGTGAACCATAGTGAGGTTCAGTGTAATTATGAGTGGTGTAAGTACCAGAGGTCAGGGTTCAAATGCTTTGGCAAAGACAGCTGGATGGGTAATTACAGACCCCCTGTGTCATCAAGTCTCAACTCGTTCCCTAACTTAGCCTGTGATGAGAGTCCACATGGATGGGTTAAAATTATGTTCTGTTCAGCCTGGGAAAATCCCCTGCACATCATGTTTGTTCTGTGGTGAAGAACACCGACTCCTTTCTGTTCTCTTTGATTCAGACACGTTGTACACTTGTCAGCTCTCTGGTGGTGATAGCACAGGTGGAAGGCTATGTGTGTGAGTGTGTGCATGGTGGAAAGGTATGTGTGTGTGTGCGTGAGCATGCGTGCGTGACAAGCCTCCAAGCCTCTCATCTACCAGCTCCGCCCCCTGCCGTGCAGCCACGGCTCACAGTAAAGACGTCGCTAGGCAACCAAAATCAGGAAAAACAACATGAAACAATTTAAGAACTATGTCAGAGAGAAAAGAGAGGGAGTGAGAGATTATCTCATTTCCTTCACTGCTTGTCATGCAATTGTAATGTATTTCCCCCTTTTGGCCTGTAGATGACAGCAGTGAGGAGTTCAACTGAGTTTATAATGGGTCAACAAAGTGCACTTCAGATGTGCAGTGCATACCATACTAACCCTTATCTACCCTACCGCTGCCATATACAGGAGATGTTTAATGAACATTATGTCTAGGCTTTAGAAGTTCTCTCTACTGTGCACAATGTCATTATACTGACGGGAAAGGAAAGATGTACCGCAATCTGTACTTACCTCTCTCTCTCCGTAGGTCTGCAGTATACCAACTATACAATCATTTTTTCCTTCCTATACATTTCATCTACCATATGTCAATGACTTTTCGAGAAATTGTATATTCCAAGTATTCAGAATGATAACATTTCTATTTATTATATGTTGAAAGTTTTATTTCAAAGCGGCACCTCCACCATTGTTGCACTACTGGGCGAGGTTGTTGCCACCCTAACTCAGCTATTCACTGGCAGCTGCAGTTGAGCACCAAGATGTAGCAGATAAAGCTGTTCCAGAAATGCTCTCCAGGTAGCCTCAGATAGGAGAGTTATTCTCTCTCTGACACGCCATGCCCACCCAGACACACGTCTTGTCCATGTTCAAGTACGAGTGTGTGTGTGCGTTTGTGTCTGTGACCAAAGGCACGTAACACATGCCTAGGCAGAGGGCTCTGACATCAGGCCTGGCAGTGAGGTCACTGATGCAGGTTTGGACATACCCAGATAGATAGAGATCTATGAAAGTGTTATATTTAATTATATTCCCACAGCGTACTGGTGGTCAGGAATAGACATGGCACCTGGCATTCCAACAGCATAACTAACATCCTCTGTTTATTCCTCAAAAGAGAAACTCAAATATGCTGGTTATCTTGTCATCTGTCATTTCTGCGTTGACATCATCCAAGGGACTTTTTTTTATCTTGGCAGGTGGGGCTGGTTACCTGAAAGGTCTGGATTTCTGACATTGTTTGATGTGCTCCATGGGTAAAGTAACTGTATTCAGCTAGGGGGAAGGGCTAACTGAATGCATGCCAGCTGCTTTTATGTCAGCAAGTTATGTCAGTGGTCATAACACTAAGCAGCCCAGTTCAACTCAACACAGTCCAGAGTTTCCCTGTTCAGTTCATGCCGCCATAGTAAACATAAATCCGGAACACTCAAATTAGTATGATAAGTTACATTTTATATGGTTCATGTAAAACCGAAAGGAGGTAAAAACAAAAGGAGGGTGGTTAGTCAGGGTGGATGGGTAGGCTTATTACGTGAACATCTAGGAACCCAAAGGTTGCGTGTTTGAATCGCATCACCGACAACTTTAGCATTTTAGCTAATTAGCAACTTTTCAACTACTTACTACTTTTTTGCTACTTTTCAACTACTTAGCATGTTAGCTAACCTTTCCCCTAAACCTAACCCTTCCCCTAACCTTAACCCTAAACCTTAACCCCTAGCCTAGCTAACGTTAGCCAGCTAACTAACGTTGACATTAGCCACCCTAGCTAACATTAGCCACAACAACGTAATTCATAACATATCATACAAATGGATGATGGACATACACAAATGAATACATACCATGCAAAATGTAACATATCATACTAAAAGGAGTGTCTCGGATTTACGTACAGAATAATATTAAATGCTCCAAGACTAGGTTGGCTCATGTGGTCAGTACAAAACCCTGGCCCTGAGTATTGTGCCAATGTGAATGAAAGCCGTAGCGGCAGAGAGCAAATACAACTACCGGCCATCTTTCATCTGTGTACAGATCTACCCCTTGCTAATGAGTGGTTAGAGATGAGGAAGAGAAATGTCCAAAGTCAAAGTCTGTTATAATGGCCTTAGTCTTGGTCTGTCTGCCCTGTGTATCAACACTTCCCCTGTGTGTCTCAGGTAGGGGAGAGAGATGCTCTGAGATGATACTAAACCTGCTCTTCCTCTCTGTGTTGTTTACATAACCAGCCCCAACCTGTGTGTTAGAGGTATAGAGGAAGAAGAGAGCTCCTCAGCGCGGCTCAGCCACTGAGGTGCTGTATGACTCTGTAAATATTTAGGTGTTTCCAGGGCTGCACAGCCATTGGAGGCATTACAGATGTTGGATCTTAATTTGAGCTAGTTTGCTACAGCAGGAAATATGAATTATTATATGGATTATAATTCATGAACATTTTTGTAGAGGTTGGTACATTTTTCGTAGAAATTACAAACTTCAGAAGCCTTTCTGAAACTAAAATTCACTACATGTTTTTTATTTCCTGCATTGCAGGAAAGTTCTCCTGCAACAAGGTGATCAAATTAAGATCCTACATCTGTAGGTAAATCACAGGTGTCCATCACTGCTTGGATATGCAGCTCTGTGCAGCAAATGAGAGAGAGAGAGTACACACAAGCACACACAGACAGACATGCTCTCTCTCACGCACACACAGTACACACAAGAGTTCCCGCACGAAACATAGGCATGCCACTGAACACCTGACAGGTGCAGGCGTGGTCTGTAGCAAGACACGCTATCTTGACACGCTAACTCATTCTTAAATCTGAGATACATGCCTCCGCCTGAAAACAGCACAGCTCGCTCTCTGAAGCTGAATCCCTCCTCCTCTTGCCACACCCCTTCCAATAGTACTACTGTCACTCTATTGAAGGGACTGTAAGCCTGAGACCTACCTGTACAGGTTTAGTGAATGAGTCAAGGGTCTGTTATACCTGTACACACTACATGTAGGTCTATGTCACCTTGGTCGTCTGTCATCATTAGGTGTCTGTGAATGGCTACACAACGGTTGACTTGATAATGACCTAGGAAGTCAAATTTAAAGTTTGAATAAGGACAATGTTTCATGATAAATAGGTTGTGTTGGATGGAGACAGATGTTGAAGTTGGTTAATGAATCGGCCTTGTCTGCCTATATGTCTGCTTTTTTATAACACAGTAGGCTACTTATTACTTAATTAAATAAACTGCTGTATGACCCCAAACTGAGGACATTGTGGGCCTATGTCTATACCCATGCAGCATGCCTTACAAATTGACAGCGGAGGTAATCAGAATTCATCAGAAATAATTATTATAGGGTGACAAAAACATGATTTTAGGCCTATACAGTATGCATTATATACAATGTATGCTAAATGATGCATTTGCAATCCAATCTTTAATTCTACATGCCAGCTACTCTTGTCAAAAGCACAATAGCAGCAACAGAATATATCTAATCTGTCAAGGGTGTAGGCTATGTGAAAAAGGGATCAGGGCCAAGAACCTTTGAATATTTTCACAGGAAGGTTGCTTTATTGCCATCCTTATGTTAGGTCGGATAGAAAAATCAGAGAGGGCGGATAAATGTTAAGGCGTTGTGTAAACTCCCCTAGCCCCGGGCCCTTCTTCTCTACACCTCGGCTTCCTCTGTCATTTACAAGCTGTTCGCATGCACATTTGCAGCCAAGAACCAGGAACCGGCCGGACAGGTCTGGGGCATCTCAGTTTTTAGGAAAAGTGTGTTGCCTCTGGTTCCGAAATTGCTTGGCTTGCGTGAGGACAACTGCTTTATCTTTTCATTCTCTACGACCTCTCAACCTGGCCTTTGGCGGCAGCATTTTTTAGGACTTTCTTTTTTCTTCCCACCTTCTCATGGGCCCGCAAACAACCTATTGATCGTGACAGGCAATAATAGGCTGTTTGATTGTGTTCTCACACTAAGCTTTAAAATCATCCATCTGCACAATGGCTCTGTCTACTGAGTCAAGTGTTTTCCTGTGTAGGCTAAATAAGAGGTGAATTTCCATGGGTTAAATAGTGGTACTGTAGTCTAATATAAATAAACACTTTGATGAGTATCCCCTAACTGTCCTGACATCCAATATAGCAAACACAAGTTGTAACATGTAGGGGAGAGAGGGGTAAGTTGAGCCAAAGAGGGAAGTTGACCCACCCCTGTTTCTAGGAAACGTTTGACCAAATATTTAGAAAGAGGTCATCATTTCATGGAGTCTGTGAAGGAAGAAACTACATGCAAAAAGTGGTAAGAAAGTTAGGTCCAAAAAACAGATTGTCACCAAGTCAAATGAATTTATCGTGTTAGAGGTTTCACAATGCTTGTATTTAGACCAAAGTAGATCATTTAATATTGTTATATGCATCAACTTGGCTCTCTATCAGCTTATATATGAGGTCCTAAAACTAGCGTCCTTGTATGGGCAATTATTTTTATTTTTTTACAAGTTCACCTTTATTTAACCAGGTAGGCTAGTTGAGAACAAGTTCTCATTTGCAACTGTGACCTGGCCAAGAGAAAGTGTAGCAATTCGACACATACAACAACACAGAGTTACACATGGAATAAACAAAACATACAGTCAATAATACAGTAGAACAAAAGAAAACAAAAAGTCTATATACAGTGAGTGCAAATGAGGTAAGTTAAGGAAATAAATAGGCCATGGTGGCGAAGTAATTACAATATAGCAATTAAACACTGGAATGGTAGATCGGCAGAAGATGAATGTGCAGGTAGAGATACTGGGGTGCAAAGGAGTAGAGATACTGGGGTGCAAAGGAGTAAAATAAATAAATAAATAAATAAATACCAGCATGTGGATGAGGTAGGTAGATAGATGGGCTGTTTAACAGATAGGCTATGTACAGGTGCAGTGATCTGTAAACTGCTCTGACAGCTGGTGCTTAAAGCTAGTGAGGGAGATGTGAGTCTCCAGCCTCAGAGATTTTTGCAATTCGTTCCAGTCATTGTCAGCAGAGAACTGGAAGGAAAGACGACCAAAAGAGGAATTGGCTTTGGGGGTGACCAGTGAGATATACCTGCTGGAGCGCGTGCTACAAGTGGGTGCTGCATTGGTGACCAGTGAGCTGAGATAAGGCGGGGCTTTACCTAGCAGAGACTTGTAGATAACCTGTAGCCAGTGGGTTTGGCGACGAGTATGAAGCGAGGGCCAACCAACGAGAGCGTACAGGTTGCAATGGTGGGTAGTGTATGGGGCTTTGGTGACAAAATGGATGGCACTGTGATAGACTGCATCCAGTTTGTTGAGTAGAGTGTTGGAGGCTATTTTATAGATGACATCACCGAAGTCGAGGATCGGTAGGATGGTCAGTTTTACGAGGGTATGTTTGGCAGCATGAGTGAAGGATGCTTTGTTGCGATATAGGAAGCCGATTCTAGATTTAATTTTGGATTGGAGATGCTTAATGTGAGTCTGGAAGGAGAGTTTACAGTCTAACCAGACACCCAGGTATTTGTAGTTGTTCATGTATTCTATGTCAGAGCCGTGATGGTGGACGGGCGAGCAGGTGCGGGCAGTGATCGATTGAAAAGCATGCATTAGTTTTACTTGCGTTTAAGAGCAGTTGGAGGCCACGGAAGTTGTATGGCATTGAAGCTCGCCTGGAGGTTAGTTAACACAGTGTCCAAGGAGGGGACAGAAGTATACAGAATGGTGTCGTCTGCGTAGAGGTGGATCAGAGAATCACCAGCAGCAAGAGCAACATCATTGATGTATACAGAAAAGAGAGTTGGCCTGAGAATTGAACCCTGTGGCACACCCATACTGTCAGAGGTCCGGACAACAGGCCCTCTAATTTGACACACTGAACTCTATCAGAGAAGTAGTTGGTAAACCAGGCGAGGCAATCATTTGAGAAACCAAGGCTGTCGAGTCTGCCAATAAGAATGTTGTGATTGACAGAGTCGAAAGCCTTGGCCAGGTCAATGAATACGGCTGCACAGTAATGTCTCTTATCAATGTCGGTTATGATGTCGTTTAGAACCTTGAGCGTGGCTGAGGTGCACCCATGACCAGCTCTGAAACCAGATTGCATAACGGAGAAGGTATGGTGGGATTCGAAATGGTCAGTAATCTGTTTGTTAACTTGGCTTTCGAAGATCTTAGAAAGACAGGGTAGGATAGATATAGTTCTGTAGCAGTTTGGGTCTAGAGTGTCACCCCCTTTGAATAGGGGGATGACCGTGGCAGCTTTCCAATCTTTGGGAATCTCAGGCGATACGAAAGAGAGGTTGAACAGGCTAGTAATAGGGGTTGCAACAATTTTGGCAGATCATTTTAGAAAGAGAGGGTCCAGATTGTCTAGCCCGGCTGATTTGTAGGGGTCCAGATTTTGCAGCTCTTTCAGAACATCAGCTATCTGGATTTGGGTAAAGGAGAAATGGTGGGGGCTTTGGCAAGTTGCTTTGGGGGGTGCCGTGCAGTTGACCGGGGCAGCGGTAGCCATGTGGAAAGCATGGCCAGCCGTAGAGAAATGCTTATTGAAATTCTCAATTATAGTGGATTTATCGGTGGTGACAGTGTTTCCTAGCCTCAGAGCAGTGGGCAGCTGGGAGGAGGTGCTCTTATTCTCCATGGACTTTACAGTGTCCCAGAACCTTTTTGAGTTAGTACTACAGGATGCAAATTTCTGTTTGAAAAAGCTTGCCTTAGCTTTTCTAACTGCCTGTGTATATTTGTTCCTAACTTCCCTGAAAAGTTGCATATCACGGGGGCTATTCGATGCTAATGCAGAACGCCACAGGATGTTTTCGTGCTGGTCAAGGGCAGACAGGTCTGGCGTGAACCAAGGACTATATCTATTCCTAGTTCTACATTTTGTGAGAGGGGCATGCTTATTTAAGATGGTGAGGAAGGCACTTTTAAAGAATAGCCAGGCATCATCCACTGACGGGATGAGGTCAATGTCATTCCAGGATACCCTGGCCAGGTCGATTAGAAAGGCCTGCTCGCAGAAGTGTTTCAGGGAGCGTTTGACAGTGATGAGGGGTGGTCGTTTGGTCGCAGACCCATTACGGATGCAGGCAATGAGGCAGTGATCGCTGAGATCTTGATTGAAAACAGCCGAGGTGTATTTGGAGGGCGAATTAGTTAGGATGACATCTATGAGGGTGCCCGTGTTTACTGATTTGGGGTTGTACCTGGTAGGTTCATTGATAATTTGTGTGAGATTGAGGGCATCAAGCTCAGTTTGTAGGATGGCCGGGGTGTTAAGCATGTCCCAGTTTAGGTCACATAGTAGCACGAGCTCAGAAGATAGATGGGGGGCAATCAGTTCACATATGGTATCGAGGGCACAGCTGGGGGCAGAGGGAGGTCTATAGCAAGCGGCAACAGTGAGAGACTTGTTTCTGGAAAGGTGAACTTTTAGAAGTAGAAGCTAAAATTGTTTGGGTACAGACTTAGATAGCCTGCAGAGTTCTGTATTACTATCTTTGCAGTAGATTACAACACCGCCCCCTTTGGCAGTTCTATCTTGGAGGAAAACTTTATAGTTAGCAATGGAGATTTCAGGGTTTTTGGTGGTTTTCCTAAGCCATGATTCAGACACGGCTAAGACACCTGGGTTGGCAGAGTGTGCTAAAGCAGTGAGTAAAACAAACTTAGGGAGTAGGCTTCTAATGTTAACATGCATGAAACCAAGGCTTTTACGTTTATTGGTCAAAAGACCAATATCAGAATTGGGCTGTCTGTGTATAAGCAGCCAAAGAATACTATATTTCCATTGACAGAGTGATGCTGAATGTAAAAAATGACTCAACTTACCCCACTCTCCCATACTGTCAATAGAGCTCACACAATTCCAGCACCTGTCATATAAAATTGTTGTTATTTTTGGGCCAAGCCCCAGTCAGGTGAATGACATGCAGTGGTGACATGCCTGAGAACCACTATCTATGCCACTAAATGAGGTTAGCCAAGTTCATGGTGTTTCCAGGCTCTTGATGCAGTCATACCATCACAGGGCCACTCTTTAAACTGAATAAGCTTTATGATGCAACTGGTGCCATTCATAGTTACCCCTGCTCTCTGAGTGTGTGCGTGCGTGCGTTCACGCTCCAGCAGACTGGGTCATAATGATTTGTGCAGACCAGGGGTGTTTAAATGGAGCTGGATGTGTGTATTATCCCCTCGGCTCCCACTGCCGGGCCCTGCTCAGTGTAATTGAATTATGGCCGAGGGCTGAGCGGCAGGCATTTTGAGTGTCTCTCTGTTCAGTTGCCCTGTTCAAACAGCACAGCAGCCCAGGTCAGCTAGCAGATAAACCCAGGCAGTCAAAACACATGTCAGCCGCTGGCCTTCCTAACACAGATATACACTGAACAAAAATATAAACGCACCGTGTAAAGTGTTCCTCCCATGTTTCATGAGATCTCCCAGTAATTTTCCATATGCACAAAAAGCTTATTTCTCTAAAATGTTGTGCACAAATTTGTTCAATCGCTGTTAGCATTTCTCCTTTGCCAAGATAATCCATCCATCTGACAGGTGTGGCATATCAAGAAGCTGATTAAACTGCATGATCATTACACAGGTGCACCTTGTGCTGGGGACAATAAAAGGTCACTCTGTACAGTTTTGTCACATAATACAATGCCACGGATGTCTGAAGTTTAGAAGGAGCATGCAATTAGCATGCAATTAGCATGCTGACTCCAGGAATGTCCACTAGAGCTGTTGCCAGAGAATGTAATGTTAATTTCTCTACCATAAGCTGCCTCCAACGTTGTTGTAGAGAATTTGGCACTACATCCAACCGGCCTCACAACTGCTGACCACCTGTAGCCATGCCAGCCCAGAACCTCCACATCCAGCATCTTCACCTGCGGTATCATCTGAGGGACAGCCACCTGGACAGCTGCTGAAAATGTGGGTTTTTACAACCGAAGAATTTCTACACAAACTGTCAGAAACCGTCTCAGGGAAGCTCATCTGCGTCCTCTCCAGGGTCTTGGCCTAACTGCAGTTTGAAGTCGTAACCAACTTCAGTGGGCAAATGCTCACCTTTGATGTCCACTCTTCACGGATGAATCCTGGTTTCAACTGTACTGGGCAGATGGCAGACAGCGTGTATAGCGTCGTGTGGGCGAGCGGTTTGCTGATGTCAACGTTGTGAACAGAGTGCCCCATGGTGGTGGTGGGGTTATGCTGTGGGCAGGCATAAACTACGGAAATGAACACAATTGCATTTTATCGGTGGCCATTTGAATGCATAGACATACCGTGACGAAGTCCTGAGGCCCATTGTTCCGCTGTCCCATTCATCCGCTGCCATCACCTCATGTTTCAGCATGATCATGCACGGCCCCATGTGGCAAGGATCTGTACACAATTCCTGGAAACTGAAAATGTCCCAGTTCTTCCATTGCCTGCATACTCACCAGACATGTAACCTATTGCGCATGCTTGGGATGCTCTGGATTGACGTGTACCAAAGCGTGCTCCAGTTTTCGTCAATATCCAGCAACTTTGCACAGCCATTGAAGAGGAGTGGGACAACATTCCACAGGCCACAATCAACAGCCTGATCAACTGTATGCAAAGGAGATGTGTCGCGCTGCATGAGGCAAATGGTGGTCACACCAGATACTGACTGATCCATGCTCCTAATGAATTTATTTCAATTGACTGATTTCCTTATATGAGCTCAGTAAAATCTTTGAAATTGTTGCATGTTGTGTTTATATTTTTGTTCAGTGTATGTAGATATCTTTGGTAGTATGGCTGCGTTTACACAGGCAGGCCAATTCTGATCTTTTTTCACTAATTGGTATTTTTCCCAATCAGATAAGCCCTGAAAAAGAACTGATGAGAAAAGATATAATGTGGAAAAATATCATAATTGGGCTGCCTGTGTAAAAGCATCCAAAGAATACAATATTTCAATTGACAGAGTGATACTGAATGCAAAAAATTGCTTGATTTACCCCACTTTCCTGTACTGTCAATAGAGTTCACACAATTCCAGCACCTGTCATATAAAATGGAAGATACTTTTGGGTCAAGCCCCAGTCAGGAGAATGACAGGCAGTGGTGACATGCCTGAGAACCCCTATCCAACCAATCCTTATCCAACCAATCCTTATCCAACCAATCAGACAGAAGTGGAGAGGGCTGTTTGAGGGTATAGTGCAGAGTTGATGTGAGGTGATGCCTCTAAATGAGGTTAGCCAAGTTCATTGTGTGTCCAGGCTCCTGATCCGGTGATATAATTGAGAAAGGAAAGCTCTATCACACACCGCAGACACCGCCGACACTATTGGTGTCCACATCACCAACAAACCATCATGGTCCAAACACACCAAGACAGTTGTGAAGAGGGCACGACAACGCCTATTCCTCCCCGGAGACTGAAAAGATTTGGCATGGGTCCTCAGATCCTTAAAAAGTTCTACAGCTGCACCATAGAGATCTCTGGGTCTTCCTTTCATGTGGCGGTCCTCATGAGAGCCAGTTTCATCATAACGCTTGATGGGTTTTGGGACTGCACTTGAAGAAACTTTCCATTCTTGAAATGTTCCGGATTGAATGACCTTCATGGACTGTCGTTTCTCTTTGTTTATTTGAGCTGTTCTTTTTTTTAGATAAAAAACAACAACATTTTCCCCCTTTTTCTCCCCAATTTCATGGTATCCAATTGTTTTAGTAGCTACTATCTTGTCTCATCTCTACAACTCCCGTACGGGCTCGGGAGAGACGAAGGTTGAAAGTCATGCGTCCTCTGATACACAACCCAACCAAGCCACACTGCTTCTTAACACAGCGTCATCCAACCCGGAAGCACCGTGCACCTGGCAACCTTGGTTAGCACGCACTGTGCCCAGCCCGTCACAGGAGTTGCTGGTGCGCGATGAGACAAGGATTTCCCTACCGGCCAAATCCTCTCTAACCCGGACGACGCTAGGCCAATTGTGCATCGCCCCACGGACCTCCCGGGCGCGGCCGGTTACGACAGAGCCTGGGCGCGAACCCAGAGTCTCTAGTGGCACAGCTGGCCCTTAACCACTGCGCCACCCGGGAGGTCCCTATTTGAGCTGTTCTTGACGTAATATGCACTTGGTTTTTTACCAAACAGGGCTATCTTCTGTATACCAACCCTACCTTGACACAACACAACTGAATGGCTCAAACATATTAAGAAGGCAAGAAATTCCATAAATGAACTTTTAACAAGGTACACCTGTTAATTGAAATGCATTCCAGGTGACTACCTTTTGAAGCTGGTTGAGAGGAATACCAAGAGTGTGCAAAGCTGTCATCAAGGCAAAGGGTGGCTACTTTGAAGAATCTCCAGACTGTGTCACCCAGAGACTCTGTCACACCCTGCAGACTGTGTCACACCAGAAGCCTATTGTGCCCCTGCCTGGTATGCCAATGTGCCAGCCAGGGAGGCTTGTATTAGCTAATGTCATGCTCACAAGTTGCAAGGGCTTGGTATGCCGATCTGACCAACAATACAATTAGGGCCTGTTAACCAACAGGTTGATAGGAGAGCAGTGGGGTTAATGACTCCCACCAAAACAAACGTCTGGCTTTGACAGGACAGGAGTAGGCCAGAGAGAGAGAGGGACCGCCCAGGGCCTAGAAAATATTTAAAAAATATCAACCATATGCCCCTGTTCAGGCATTGCCTTTCATTGTGAGCAGTCATACTATCACAGGGCCCCTCTTTATACTGAATAAGCTTTATGATGCAACTGGTGCCATTCATAGTTGCCCCTGTTCTCTCTCTGTGTGTGTGTGTGTGTGTTTTTTTTGTGTGTGTGTGTGTGTGTGTCTGTGTGTTTGTGTGTCTGTGTGTTTGTGTGTGTTCACGCTCCAGCAGACTGGGTCATAATGATTTGTGCAGACCAGGGGTGTTTAAATGGAGCTGGATGTGTGTATTATCCCCTCGGCTCCCACTGCCGGGCCCCGCTCAGTGTAATTGAATTATGGCCGAGGGCTGAGCGGCAGGCATTTTGAGTGTCTCTCTGTTCAGTTGCCCTGTTCAAACAGCACAGCAGCCCAGGCCAGCTAGCAGATAAACTCAGGCAGTCAAAACACATGTCAGCCGCTGGCCTTCCTAACACAGAGCCTGCTGATGCTGCCATCAGGACACACATGATACACATCAGTCATTTATTGTTTCTAATACTTGAAAGAAAACACAACTTGCAGATTGTTGGGGTAAAACGAACAAATAAGTTGCTGCTGTGATGTCAATGGAGCACAGGAACCAGTGAGCGAAAAGGAAAACAACAGCCAGATAAAAGCTAGAGGTGATATTTTGATCTGGGGAAAACAGGGCCTCCAACAACAGTGTGTATATTCGGTCCTCTATTGAAACTTGTTGGTAAATCTGTTTTCCTTACTGTGTGTTTGGAGTGGTACGTCTATCAGCAGGTGCATGGAGACCGGAGGTACAGAGGTCTGTGAGGTGGGGATCGGGCCCAGGGAGGACAGCAAAGCTCACATAAAAATTATTGAGAGACAGTTGAAAGGCATTTTGATGTATTATTCATCATGAAAATTTTGGCAGGAGAACAGCCTCTGGTGGCGTTTCATCTAGACTCTCTTTGATATAACTAAACCCCCTGAGGACATTGGGACATTTCCTCACTATTTTGATCTGGGAATTTCACTTCCCTCCTGGCAAAAAAAAAGTAAATAAATACACACTCATCAAACTGAAGCTCTGTCAAATGTTTAATGGTTTAGCAACAGAGAAACATTTTGTTTCAAGATGTTGGTATGATCTGTGGCATTCAGCTATTTCATAAAGGGGTTGACATAACGATTGACATAGACAGAGGTCAGTGGAGGCTGCTGAGGGGAGGACGGCTCATAATAATGGCTGGAACGGAGTGAATGGAATGGCATCAAACACATGGAAACCATGTGATTGATGTTGTTGATACCATTCCACCCATTCCGCTCCATCCATTACCAGTGCCCATCCTCCCCAATTAAGATGCTACCAACCTCCTGTGAGAGAGGGAGGGAAGAAAATACAGTACACTCATAAAGAACAAACTCAACCACTCCACCCTGAATAATAATAATAGTAGTGACAACACAAACCTGCTGTGCTCATAAAAGACCCAGTGACAAAGACACTAGAGGATGTAATTAAAGTCTGTGCGTGCTGCTGCGACGTTCCCAAGTATTTTCACTGAGTCTTCCTCTCTCAGTACACATAGCTAGGTTACATAACTTTGTGCGGTGGATCACACGCACACCTGGGACTCAGGTGAATGGGGGTTTCACAAACACCTGCAAACACAGCCAGAAAATCTGTTAAGATGCCATGAAACAACCAGCCATAATGTAGGTCCAATCAAACATCAAGGTGCCATCCACTATGCCAATTATAAATGGGCGAGCATGGGCAATAAATAACACCATTCTAAAATATATACAGTATATTATTCTGCTTCATCTGAGATACATTTCCAGAATTCACCGAGCACTTCCACTTCATCCTGAATTCACCGAGCACTTCCACTTCATCCTGAATTCACCGAGCACTTCCACTTCATCCTGAATTCACCGAGCACTTCCACTTCATCCTGAATTCACCGAGCACTTCCACTTCATCCTGAATTCACCGAGCACTTCCACTTCATCCTGAATTCACCGAGCACTTCCACTTCATCCTGAATTCACTGAGCACTTCCACTTCATCCTGAATTCACCGAGCACTTCCACTTCATCCTGAATTCACCGAGCACTTCCACTTCATCCTGAATTCACCGAGCACTTCCACTTCATTCTGAAGTGGAGGCGATCTCAGGTTGCATTGAGATCAATGAAGCGTCACACAATATAGGAGATCTTTATCTGATATTTCTTGGAAACACACACACTTAAACACATTCTCTCCCCCTGAACATGCACCCTCTCCTGCCCTCTGAGGTACGTGTAATGACGGATAGGTGATACAGTGGCGTAAGAAGCAGTTCCAAGATGCTCGCTCAAGACAGCACGTTCCTGGGTTGCAGGCAAGAGTTTGCCTCTTCAGTGAATGGGAGTCTCCCTAAGGTTGTTAAGTTTGTTAAGTCAGTACTGACTTTGAAGCATTTGTAAATTGGAACACAGACCACACACATTCCAAGTCTGAGTAACTACATTGACAAAAGAGCATAAAGTACACTAACAAAATGGTGCATATCAGGAGCATTTCTGTACTATGTGTCAGGTATAATTTACAAGCCTGAAGGCATGAAACATCATTGAGTTTCTGCAGATAACAGTGAGACAGTAAGAAACACTGACATAAGTCAAGTAACCATACGTTTAATGGGGATTGTGTTGCATTACATCCTGTAAAAACATTTTAGGGCGATTCCATGCCAGCGGGAGCAGAAAATATTTTTGGTTCTTCTCAGATTGTTCTGGCAATTCTCACATAAAAACTTATTTGGGAGGAAGGATGTTTGAAATGCTTTTTACATTTGTATCACAAACTATTTTTAGAAAATCATAATGAAAGTGGCTATTTCAGGCCCTTTTTAGACCTATACATGCCTCCTGTAAGACCCTATGATCTGTGAACTGTACATGATACAGACAACATCTTGGTCTTGAGCTTAGAGGGCCTAAAATTGCCAATTTCATCAGGATTTTTAACATCCGTCCTCCCAAATAGTTACTAAGTGAGTATTGCCAAAACAATCTGAGATACCAAAAATATTTTGGGAATCGCCCATTACTACTACACCTGATGCTGTAATATAGTAGAGACAAATAACAAGAAGACGGTATCAGCTGAAATACTGTTCATCTCTTGTATCCCTCCTCCTAACCTGGAAATCAACAAGTGCTGTATCACATCGGAATCGCTTGATTATTATTATCATCATAATCACTATAATTCAACTCACTTCCATCTCTTTTATGGGCTACCGTATACCACAGCTTAGCATTAGTCACAGCTAAGAATTATTTTGTGGACTGTTCAATGCCAGTGTTAGTCATGGTCCTGGCTATTACTCATGCTAGAGGAATCATCATGTAATGTAGCATACCTGTCCATTTACTCACTGCTCTCTCTCTCTCTCTCTCTCTCTCTCCTCTCCTCTCCCTTGACCACTCTCCTCTCCCTTGACCACTCTACTCTCCTCTCTCTTGACCACTCTCCTCTCCTCTCCCTTGACCACTCTCCTCTCCTCTCCCTTGACCACTCTCCTCTCCTCTCCCTTGACCACTCTCCTCTCCTCTCCCCTTGACCACTCTCCTCTCCTCTCCCTTGACCACTCTCCTCTCCCTCCCCCTCTCCTCTCTCTTGACCACCACTCTCCTCTCCTCTCCCTTGACCACTCTCCTCTCCCTTGACCACTCTACTCTCCCTTGACCACTCTACTCTCCTCTCTCTTGACCACTCTCCTCTCCTCTCCCTTGACCACTCTCCTCTCCTCTCCCTTGACCACTCTCCTCTCCCTCCACCACTCTCCTTTCCTCTCCCTACACCACTCTCCTCTCCCTTGACCACTCTACTCTCCCTTGACCACTCTCCTCTCCCTCCACCACTCTCCTCTCCTTCCACCACTCTCCCTCCCTCCGCCACTCTCCTCTCTCTCTCCCTCCCACCACTACCCTCTCCTCTCCCTTGACCACTCTCCTCTCCTCCCTCCACCACTCTCCTCTCCCTCTGACCACTCTCCTCTCTCCTCTCCCTTGACCACTCTCCTCTCCTCTCCCTTGACCACTCTCCTCTCTCCCTTGACCACTCTCCTCTCATCTCCCTTGACCACTCTACTCTCCCTCCACCACTCTCATTTCCTCTCCCTACACCACTCTCCTCTCCCTTGACCACTCTACTCTCCCTTGACCACTCTCCTCTCCTCTCCCTCCACCACTCTCCTCTCCTTCCACCACTCTCCTCTCCTCTCCCTCCACCACTCTCCTCTCCCTCTACCACTCTCCTCTCCCTTGACCACTCTCCACTCCTCTCCCTTGACCACTCTACTCTCCCTCCACCACTCTCCTTTCCTCTCCCTACACCACTCTCCTCTCCCTCTACCACTCTACTCTCCCTTGACCACTCTCCTCTCCTCTCCCTCCACCACTCTCCTCTCCCTCTACCACTCTCCTCTCCCTCCACCACTCTCCTCTCCTCTCCCACCACTCTCCTCTCCTTCCACCACTCTCCACTCCTCCCCTTGACCACTCTCCTCTCCCTCCACCACCACTTTCCTCTCCTCCATCACTCTCCTCTCTCCCTTGACCACTCTCCTCTCCCTTGACCACTCTCCTCTCCTCTCCCTTGACCACTCTACTCTCCCTCCACCACTCTCCTCTCCTCTCCCTCCACCACCCTCCTCTCTTGACCACTCTCCTCTCCCTCCCTTGACCACTCTCCTCTCCCTTGACCACTCTCCTCTCTCCCTCCCTCCACCACTCTCCTCTCCTTCCACCACTCTCCTCTCCCTCCACCACTCTCCTCTCCCTCTACCACTCTACTCTCCTTGACCACTCCCTCCATCACTCTCCTCTCCCTTGACCACTCTCCTCTCCCTTGACCACTCTCCTCTCCTCTCCCTTGACCACTCTACTCTCCCTCCACCACTCCCCTTTCCTCTCCCTACACCACTCTCCTCTCCCTTGACCACTCTACTCTCCCTTGACCACTCTCCTCTCCTCTCCCTCCACCACTCTCCTCTCCTTCCACCACTCTCCTCTCCCTCCGCCACTATCCTCTCCCTTTTCCACTCTCCACTCCCTCCACCACTCTCCTCTCCCTCTACCACGCTCCTCTCCCTTGACTACTCTCCTCTCTTCTCCCTCCACCACTCTCCTCTCCCTCTACCACTCTCCTCTCCCTTGACCACTCTCCTCTCCTCTCCCTTGACCACTCTCCTCTCCTCTCCCTTGACCACTCTCCTCTCCTCTCCCTTGACCACTCTCCTCTCCTCTCCCTTGACCACTCTCCTCTCCTCTCCCTCCCTTGACCACTCTACTCTCCCTTGACCACTCTCCTCTCCTCTCCCTCCACCACTCTCCTCTCTTTCCACCACTCTCCTCTCCCTCCGCAACTCTTCTCTCCCTTGACCACTCTCCTCTCCTTTCCCTCCACCACTCTCCTCTCTTTCCACCACTCTCCTCTCCCTCCGCAACTCTCCTCTCCCTTGACCACTCTCCTCTCCTTCCACCACTCTCCTCTCCCTCTGCCACTCTCCTCTCCCCCACCACTCTTCTCTCCCTCCACCCTCTCCTCTCCCTCCACCCCTCTTTACTTTTACTCAAGTATGACAATTGGGTACTTTTTCCACAACTGCCTTAACTTGACTTCAGTCTTCGCCAATGAGAACCAAGAGGGGCCTACCTTTGTCCTTCATGACTGCAAAAGGTCTCGATTCTAGGCCGTAGAAAATCCTACATACATCTCATTAGATCAGAACAGGATGGATCAACAGTGATTCATATTATTGATTTGCATCCTAAAAAAAGGACAACACACTTACATTATTTGTCGACCCATATGATGTGGATCATTGTCAGGTTATTAGATGTATATGCTTCAGTAACAACAGAACACCATGGTTGTAATAACACTTTAAACAGATCCTTTGTAAATGTGTAGAATGTGTTTGTTTTGGGTCCACACTGGTAAATTAGATAATCACAGAGGATTTTCTTCTGAATAACTGGTCAGGGCATAGCACTTTCCATTCCGCTTCAGGCAACTTTGATGTAAGGCTTGATCACACCTGTAGTGACTACTTCTATCCGTCATGCCCATTGTTGCTTATGCATTGTTCACTAGATATATCAATGTAATTACACCCAACACAATGTTGAAAAACAGAATGCTTCCCACCGCTAGATCACATAACTACACGAGAGTTGGATGTGATCCCAACGCTGCCACCAATGTAGAGGAAGAGAGTGAAATCTGCAACAGGCTCTAACAAGCGCTCATACGTGGCAAAGTGAGCTCTAACGGCTGTTGCCATGAAAGTAGGCCTCTGGGCAGAGGCAGTAGGCCTACAATGCTGGCATATGTCGTGTTACAATAGCCTACGTATATAACATGATTAATACGACTGTAATAATCACCATGAAACGGCCTTGGAAGTGCCAGAAGTGTAAGGCAACTTAATTCATTATTTTACATGAACCTGTTTAACTGCATTAATATGGTTAATTGAACATAGACCAGACTCGTTATAGTTGCAAATACCACGCAGTTGCACCAGGGGAATTTAAACCAAATAGATTATTTTTGCAGGTCTTCTGTTTCCCCACATTTATTGATGAATTAATTTCCCATCATGTAAATGTATCCCCATTCCCCAATCAAATACCTTCATCAATACCACAAAAAAAGCCAAATCAGCTTTTTACTCTCATAAAATATGACAAAAGCGAAAACAAGCAGAGAACACTGAGAACAGAGGGGTATGTCTGTGCATGCCACTCTGATATTTCCTGCACTTATCTCCTGTACCATCTTGTCCTGCATGCAGGATTTAACACTACTACGTGCCTACGTACCATGCATGCCCCTCCTGTGGCTGGAGAGAGGGGGGTAAAGGGAGAGAGGGTGGGAAGAGAGAGAAAGAAGAAAGCAAAAACAAATGTCACAATATCCCCAGGCAAGCTGAGGCTGAACAGTAGCACATGGGCTTTTTTTTTTTGCAAGTGTTATAATTACAGCTGCTTTTATTTGGTAGGTGGCGGTTGGGAGCTGGCTGAGAATCAAATGGGAATAAACTGTTCACACCTGACAGACAAAGTAATAGGGCTGTTGGCAGATTGATTTGTAGCCCAGTTTGATGGGACACTGGAAGGTAACATCTGAGAACTGAGAGTCCAGGGGCTTTCTACTCCATCACAATATATACCTAATCACATATCTATACTACAGTGTAGTTAAAGGGGGTTTACTCTACCCTGTAACCATTATAAAGGGGTACGCTCTGCCCTGCACCTACCATGTTCCTCCACACGGCCCATCCCTCAGTCAGTCGTTAACTACCTAAACAATAACAACGATACTTACTTTTACTTTACATAATCAAACTACTGATTTACTGCCATTCTTCAGCGGGTTGATACAGGGCCAGGACAGAGAGCACTGGTTTGATTGAGTGTATTCATCTCCTCTCAGGAGCAGGAGGCCTGCAGGGGGTAAAGTGAGGGGATGCTGCCAAGCAGTTAGTTAGACAGACAAACATAACGTTGCCTCCCCGTATATGTTACTGTATAAGCTACTGGAGGAGGAGGTGGAGGTTGTTTTTCTGTTTGGGATGCTTGCCTTGTAGCCCCTGAGTCAGAGAGCTGAGGTGGGGTGGGTGGATGGGGAACACCAGGGCCCTGCGGGGACGCTTGTTTACTCAGGACAGGTAACACCCATGGGCATACACAAGCACACCAAAGCAGGGAGTCTATCTGTTTCTCACTTCCTGACTGTCACTCCCTCCCTCTCACACGCATATACATACCTACATCAGCTACCATACATAAACACACACACAAACACACACAAACACTCAATAAAGGCAGGATATTGCTCCATCGCCATGTGTACCATTGGCCTTGTGGCATGGTACCCTCAGAGGTCGTGATCTGCGGTGCTGTGTCTCCTTAGTGGTTCCTTATTTACAGCCAGCATCTTTAATCTCCTGCTGTGTGGGGCGGTAGTCTTACAGGCCACCGGATTATAGCTTCTCCTTCACACAGCACAGGCAGAACAGCAACTGCACTGCAGTCAACATCACTCTCTCTCACAATCTCTCTCTTTGTCTCTCTCCCAATCATTTCTTCTCTCACACAATTAATGCAAAAAAATAATAATAATAATTCTGAGCATACACAGAGAGAAAAAAAAAGTGCCGACCCAACATGCACGTGATCAGTTGAGATCAGGAATATTGTCACAGAAGCCAAGTAAACCACATGATTGTCCAGACCTGTGTGGCTTTGTAGTAATCACACACAGCATTAGCACCTATCAGGTCATCAAGCTTCTATTTTCTCTCTGCGTGTAATGAATCCAACGTGTCTGAGTCTTGCAATGCACAAACAATTAACTGATGGTGAACACAACTGATTAAAAGATAAAGCCTTGGCACACAATTACTTTCAGCACTACATATGGTGGGTAGTGCCTGAGAGACCAGGCCTCCTCACGTAAAGAAGATATTGACTTTTTCAGTTCATTTCCCTCTTTCATCCTCACACACAGATCTCCCACATTGCACCTCCTACAAAGGCTAAATGTGGAAAAGAAAATGTGATGTCATGATGTGTGTGTGTCACAATGACATGGGTTACAATGGTAAATTTAAATTTAATTGAAGTTCAATGAATGCTAAAGCTGAACATATATACATATTGCGTGCTGCTATATCTTGTTTGTTTACAACAAGTTAAATGGAGTAAGTCGGGCGAAGGACCACAAACCACAGCGGTTATGAGAACTTTGGATCAGAAACATATGAAACCGAGAGGTATGAGTGAGGGGCAAAATGAGTGTTGAATTTTACAAGTGGTAACCGGAAGGCAGTGAAAAACTTTCACAAAACGCTTGTGTGAAGTTAGAAAAGGATCAGCAAAACAATGAACTCATATTACTGATGATAACAGTCAGGACTATTGTCAGGACTCATTCTATATCTAACGTTACAGCTGCTCACCCTGGGATCACATCCTCAGAGCTGGTGTTGGGGGACCCGTAGAGGAAAGCTGCAGCCCCTACCACAGTATAACGGATGTCAGGGGTTCTGACACAATACATAATACTATTAAACCACATGCAATGACTCAGAAGACTGACTGTGTGATGATGGCCTTGATGATGGACTTAGTCACTTTGCTACCGCTGACTCTTGCTATAGGAAATTATAGAAAAATGTTTCATAGCACACATCATTACTGATTGATCCCTTTGACAAGTAGAGCTAGACCTAGTCTCTCGTGACTTATTTGGTTGTGGGTGCAGAGATTAACCTACAACAACATTGCGAGTCACCCAACAGTCATAGCAGTGATAACACACGTGTGTGAGTGTGTAGGCTGCTCGCACACATCCACCCATTCAGTAGCCAGTGGTGTCAGACATCCTGTCTCAGTAGGGTGAAAGGTATTGTTATGCTTGAACCGGGTTCAGTCCATTACTCAACAGGGCCCTGGGGATAAGTCTTCTGTGCTGTCCAAGAAAAACACTGCATGGTGCAGATAGATGCCTGGCCACAACACAACACTCTCTCTTTCACACACCTTCCCACAGACTGACAGAATGCACACAAGATGAAACAACTCAGACAAGAGATTGTTTTGACCATCCTGTCTCTGTAGTATCACTCTTTTGGCAAAGCAAGAATGTTGAAATTATTCTAGGTAATTTAGTACATTTTTTGTGAGAGTAAATCTGCACATGTCAGAGACCTTGACAAATATTAACACTTAAAGTGTAGACCTAATACTACAAATATTAGGCATATTGAGAATTTGTGCTTCGAACATTAGTTAATATATTTGTTTATTAGAAATATCCCTTTTTATTAGCTATTTATACAAAAAACACAATGAAACACAATTGAAGAATGTAGGGAGATCTTTCTGTAGGCCGAATTCAATATCTTATGATGTTCTGGTAAATATTTAATGTCAGTTTGTTTTATGGCCAAACACTGATTGAAATATGCATTATAGTGCACTAGTTTCTATCGAAGAAATCCACATTTGAGTCTGGCCAATCTCTGCAAACTTTTCTATTTACACAACAGTAGCGTGCTTCCCAAAAACGGTCGGTGACTGTTTTGATAAAAGGGGTGACCCGCGAGGTTGGCTGATGCCTCCCCTGCTCTCTCTGTACACAACCTCGCGACCCTTGGCACAGCCAGAGCAAACACAGTCTGCACGCAATGCCGGGTCTGTGGCACAATGATTAACCCGTAAATGTGCTGTCAACCCGCTCCGTAGCCTGCGAAGCCCGCTGAGAGAATTGGAGGGGCAGACGAGGTTAATTTGTTTCACGCATGGCTCGTTTTGCGTGTCAAGCCTATCCATATCTTCTTTCACTATGTGGTTGTATATCTGTCTTTGTACACGCGTTTCATATTTTCCTTTCTTTATGACATGTCCTCTTTATTTTTTCGCTCCCCGTTTGAGTCAGCGTAAAAAAAGCGCATGGCAGCTTCGTGCGTGACAGAAAGATGGATGACCGAGATATTTCCGCACGCAACTATTGTTTTTCCCGGTGAGTATTTTTAACTTTGGCTTGCTTAAGGACAGAGAGAGACCGGGACTGTTCGCTCAGTTACTAATGTTATGTTCACTCCAATCCGTGAGGGGAAGGTGATACAATATGGGGACCGGCCCCCTCCTCTCCCTGTTCTGAACCCCAGCATTCCTGTGAGTGCACTTCGAGCCGGCCACGGGAGCGAGCGAGACAGAATGTTGCTCAATTACAGTTTGTGTATAGTGTAAGTGATTGCGTGTTGACTTACTCAAGCCAGAGGGGGTTTGTATGAGGTCACAGTCACACATTCATGAGTAGTGTCATGACCTAAATTCTTAGAAAAAAAGGTTCCAAAGGGGTTATTTGTAGATGGATAGGGTTCTTCCAAGAATCCTTTTCATCTGAAGAATGAACCCTTTTTTGGAAGACAAGGGTTCTTTGTTAGGCAAAGAGTTCAACCTAGAACATTTTTCATCCTAAGAGCCGATTTTGGAAGAAAGGGTTCTTTGGTGATTCTTTGGAAAGCAAGAAGGGTTCCACATAGAACCCTTCTGAATCTGTATAAGCTATTTTATTGTATTTTTTCTTTATTTATTTTAAATTGTGCCTGAGCAATAATGTTTACCTCAGTGTTTGAACTTTAACATCAGGAATTGTAGTAATCTGCTACATTTAAAAAGATAGCTGTGAGAATTGTTTTAGCTGTAATGATATGGGAATATTTATGCATGTACTGTATCTGGTATTCCCTTAATCATTTTACATATACAGCACTGACATAGTTGATATCTTTGCCATGATTTCTGTTTTTCAAATGAGTATTTTCTGTGAATTTATAGAGCAGAAAGTAGGAGAATAGAAGGGAGTCTGAGTGAACCAGCAATGTATAGTATGGTACACAGCAAATTGGCCAGTTTTACCTAGTGTTGATTTTTCAGTGTAACATTTCGAGTGGATTCAGGAGTTACATTCAACACTCAGTGGTGTAAAGGAACCCTGTGTTGGTATGAATAAACAGAGTTAAGTGTGATTATGAAATGTTTATCTGTGTGGAGTAAATCACTCAAAACCACACCCATCATTATCATATTTCCCAGCTTGCTCTATTGCAGGTTAATTTTTCAGAATTGTTTGTTTCAATGTCTGTGTTTTGGCATGCACATTTATTGGTTGATTAATCTTATGCTACACAAAGATTAATAACATACATTTTCATAAACTAATCCAATCTGTTAGTATTTGTACTTATTGCACCCGTTACTGAGATGGTTGTCCTAGTTTAACGAGAGTGACTTAAAGTAGTGAGGGCATACAATTTTTGTATTTGTCCCCAGGGGAATTGAACCCACAACTCTTGCATCTAAATTTAGATTTTGAAAAAGTCTTTGACCGGGTCTCGCACCAGTACCTCTTTAAGGTGCTGCAAAAAATGGGTTTCCCGGACAGGTTTTTAGCTTGGGTGGGACTGCTGTACGGGGACATCACCAGCAAAATCCTTGTAAATGGGCATCTGTCAAAAGCAGTGGGAGTACACTGCGGCGTCCGTCAGGGCTGTCCGTTATCTCCTCTTCTGTTCGTGGCCTGTATTGAACCACTGGCACAGGTCTTGAGAAGGGACCAAGGGATCAGTGGGGTGGGTATCCCGGGGAGTGGGGGGATGACCGCCAAGTGCGTCTTTTACATGGACGACGTCAACATTTTATGTACTGACCTTTTATCCGTCGACAGGACTCTGGACAGGACTGACTGGTACGGACGAGCCTCTGGGGCGAGACTGAACAGAGACAAGACAGAGGCCCAATTCTTCGGACCGTGGGCAGACCCAGACTTGACCAGACTACCTCTGACAGTTAAACTGACGGACATAAGGGTACTGGGGGTAAAGTTTGACCGGGGGAGGAGGGAGCGGTAACTGGAGTGGAATCCTGGGGACTGTAAGACAGAGACTGGGTTTTTGGGGACTACGACAGCTGACTTTTGAGGGCAAGGTTTTAATCATTAAAGCTGTGATTTTACCTGTGCTTTTATTAATCAGTTCTGTTTTTATCCCCCCTCGAAGGAGTATTTTAGACCTGGAGCGAATGCTTTTTTACTTCCTGTGGGGAGGCAAGTGGGAGAGGCTGAGGAGGGAGGTGGTCAAGAGGCCCAGGTCCAAGGGGGGGAAAGGCTTGCCTGACCTCTACTTGTTCCTGGGCAGCCGCTACACAGCGTTACATCTGACTCTTGCCACCTCCCCGGTCAACAACAAGACTCAGGCCCTCGCATGGTTCTGGCTGGGATCTTACCTCAGGACTCTGAGGCTGATCCCAGTCGACCTGCGAGCCCCAGTCTCTTTCCTGCTACCCCCGCCCTACTACCCCCGCTACCCCCGCTACCCCCGCCAGGGACCTGTGGAAGGAAGCAGGCCCCCTGATCACCTCGTGTCTGCCAGCAGGGGAGGACCTAACACCTCAGCTCGTGCTGTATGGGGTGGGCCGAAGGCCCATTTCATCGAAGACCTTCACCAAGCTCTGGCCCACCCTCACGTGCCTGAAGGAAGCACTGTGGTCCTCCCGTAACCTGCTGGTAGCGAAAAACGTAGAGACCACCCCCCAGGCAGTGGCCATGGTAGCCACGGAAGCCCTGGGGTGGTACGAAAGGAAGGGGGCCTCGACCCCAGGCGAAGGGTCCCCCACAACACCCTAGGTCCCGGCGGCCACGGCCTGACAGCGCTGCGGCGCCTAGGGCGATGCGCCTAGGGGAGGGATCTCCTCTGGGCCCCGAAGGACGGGACGATGATCTATTCAGAAGAGCAGGATGAGGTGAGCTTGATAACGACTCACCCCGCTCCTGTACAAGGGACTGAAGACAGCTTTTTAACAAAGTGGCTTTTTAACATGTTTTTCATGTCTTAAAAATGTTTTACCTTTGTTGGATCATTAGTACACATTTTAAATGGCCTTACAGATTTGATGTTTTTACAAGGAAAGTACTTTTATTAATGGTTGTTTTCATTGGTTTTAACAACATGTACTTTTTAACAAATTTAAATGTAACTTTCAAATGCTGTGTTTTATGCTTTGTTGCCGTTTTTATGTGTATAAATGATGTAAAAAATGTATGAGCTTTTTAAAGGAATTGTGCCAATAAAACTTTTCCAAAAGAAAAAAAACTCTTGCATGCAAGTGCCATGCTATACCAACTCAGCCACACGGCTGATTTCCCACTGATAAATGCATCACTCCCTGCACTTAAAAAGACTACACATTCTTCCTTCTTAGGGTTTGGGCCATCTTCAAGTCAAAAGAAAAGGCGGAGGCAAACCCTCTCAGATGATCGTCCCTAAAACCTAAAACATCTGCATAGTAGGAGATGTCGTTAGCTTTTTCAGGGTAACAAGTACGGACGTCGTCGGACGGGGCCACAGTGTCTCCCGACCCCTCCTGTCTCAGCCTCCATTATTTATGCTGCAGTAGTTTATGTGTCGGGGGATAGGGTCAGTCTGTTATATCTGGAGTATTTCTCCTGTCTTACCCGGTGTCCTGTGTGAATTTAAGTATGCTCTCTCTAATTCTTTCTTTCTTTCTCTCTCTCGGAGGACCTGAGCCCTAGGACCATGCCTCAGGACTACCTGGCCTGATGACTCCTTACTGTCCCCATTCCACCTAGCCGTGCTGCTGCTCCAGTTTCAACTGTTCTGCCTGTGGCTATGGAACCCTGACCTGTTCACCGGACGTGCTACCTGTCACAGACCTGCTGTTTTCAACTCTCTAGAGACAGCAGGAGCGGTAGAGATACTCTGAATGATCGGCTTTGAAAAGCCAACTGACATTTGCTCCTGAGCTGCTGACCCGTTGCACCCTCGACAACCACTGTGATTATTATTATTTGACCCTGCTGGTCATCTATGAACATTTGAACGTCTTGGGCATGTTCTGTTATTATCTCCACCTGAAACAGCCAGATGAGGACTGGCCACCCCTCATAGCCTGGTTTTGGCCTTTCTAGGCAGTTTTTCCTAGCCACCGTGCTTCTACACCTGCATTGCTTGCTGTTTGTGGTTTTATGCTGGGTTTCTGTACAGCACTTTGAGATATCAGCTGATGTAAGAAGAGCTTTATAAATACATTTGAAGTACTGCCCTAATGGTTTACAGTACTCCATAGAATTGGTAATAACAAGTGGTAATAACACAGTAATAACATGGTAATAAAACACAGTAATAACACAGTATAAACAGTAAGAACATGTTAATAAATAAGTGTTGTGTGCTTTGGCATTGCGTGTATGAACAATTGTGATATTGTCGCTCTCTCCTGACTGTTCATGCATGTTTTATTTTCCTGAGAGTTCAAAGAAGACACTTCCAATCCTCTGGTAGCACAGACTGTTCTGTCTGTTCTGTCAGACTAGAATAAAATACTGAGAGATGAGTGCACCAATCTGACCTGTCACCTGAGTGGTTAATTGCTCTAACTACCAGTCTGTGTACAGGGGTTAGTTGACCTCCTCCATAACAAACTCCTGCCCTCATGCACACACAACAACACGCCCTCACACAGATGCAAACCCACTCACGAAAAATTCCCTCACACTCACATACCTGGTTTGAAGGTGTGTGACAGGTGTTTGGTTATTGCGTGCCAAAGGACTGAAGACTTCAGCTGCCTTTACAGTCATTACTCAGAAAGGGAGATGCTTCAAGGGAATTTCAATTTGCTGTGGGCTAAACAGTGTTTTGGTTATGATGTGAGCTCTGTAAATGGACATCCTGGATGTATGTGTGTGACCCTTACATGACTAAATAACAGACTACTTGAACATTTCCTATTGATATTTGTCACTTTATTGTCCTCAATTGCTGCCCTATATACATAGACTTGGAATCACTGGCCAGTTTAATAATAGAACATTAGTCACTTTAATAATGTTTAAATTATGTTTACATACTACTTTACTCATCTCATATGTATATACTGTATTATATTCTACTGTATTTTAGTAAATGCCACTCCAACATGGCTTGGTCGAATATTTATATATTTCTTAATTCCATTATTTTACTTTTAGATGTGTCTGTATTGTTCTGAATTGTTAGATACTACTGCACTGTTGGAACTAGGAACACAAGCATCTCGCTACAACCGCAATAACATAAATATGTGTATGTGACCAAAAATATTTGATTTGAATGTAATTCCATGTATGAACCTGCGATGCAACTAGAGGTCATACAAACTGTTGGAGGTCATTGAGCAAGTCACTAATGATGAGCAGGGAGTGGCGTGTTAGACCATAACCATATGAACAGAGGACCTGTATGGAATAATGTCCCTCCCATGGCCTCTCACGCTATCGTCTCCCTCTCCTCTCACAAAGCTGTGCGTCTGCTTAGTGTGATTATATACTTTATGTTTATGCTTAATAAATCAGCCTTTGACTGTGTCATGCTGTACCAGTGAACAGTCTCATTTGGATAACTTTGTTTTTAAGCAGCTCTTTGAAATGTCATAAAATAGTTTCCAAGTTCATACGCGAAGGTACCTGCCATGGTTGACATTACCGTGACTATGCAGGTTAATTGGTATTTGGTGGATTTAGGCAGTTGACTTCAGCCAGCCAGTTGCATGCCTGCGTGAAGCCTGAGTGGTAGATCGCATGACTCCAAAGCCCAAGATCCTCGCATTTACAGAAGCTATAGCGCGCGAATATGTGCACCTCCGTGACCAAGAAAAAGTCTCACGTCCTGCGCTCTTTGTTCTGCAGCGTTTAAGACCCTTGTGTCTTTCCATGGGCTGCTGCCTTCGCGTGACTGACCAAGCAGATTTAGGATTGTCCCGAAGACCAAGCCCACCCCTCCGTGCGGGAGCTCCGCTTTCTCACGCGAACTGCAGGAACAGTAACGTAGCGCTGAGGGGCACGGGCGGGCGGCGAGTGTGCGAAAGCCCAGCGACTGGCATTATCCATCATATTGAGCATGGCAATAATACGGTGTGTAGGCCTATCTCGGAGGAGAAAAAATAAGCGATTAAGAGCGTATCTCAATATTATTATAGTGTTCATATGCCTCCCTCAAACAGTGGTCAATTATTAGTCTATTGTTTTTCACAATTTCAATTACACATTGGCGTCTTTTATCTTGGCTTTGGAGTGACACTTCACTTTCCTCAAAGTCTGCACATTTTGGGTTGCCTACTAGTTGTGATCCAGGGTTCCAGGAATGATCATCCAAATGTTTAACTATTTAGGAAAATAATAGCGTCGCTGTCTAATAGCCACACATTCATACACTGAATTGTGCACTTAAATGTCTTGAGACGTCTTCAAGTTGAATTATGCTAATTATTTCAATTGAGCAATAAAGTTAACCCATTGTGAATTATACAGTCCTACAGTTAACCCAAAACCGAATGTTTAACACATTAGGTCTTGGAAGTTGAAATACAGGCATACCGCAAGACAAAATATAGAGGCATGTTGTCAAGTCGGCAAAAGACAATTAATATAAAGCCATTTACCTGTTGAAAATTATGATATAGAGAACAACTAAAATAAAATAACAAAGAGATTAGTGAATGCTTAAAATATAGCCTAATTAACCATAATTGTCTTCAATAAAAATGTAATTAAAACATCCTTGCCTTTTCTATGGCGTACGCCTACAAGCCAATAGTAAACCATTTCAGCGTGTTTATTTGTATATGGACAGGTCATTGTAGCCCCAATGATAGAGATATGCGTGCATAATAACGCATGTCTGCGCGTAAATCCTGCACTGATAGGAGATTTGGTTAAATGTCTAGTTACGCACGTGGATATTAAGTTAGGATTTAGTCGAGTGAGATTTCTCAGCAACAAGTTTTGTTTATCAATCAAAGCATATAGGCTAACAGCCAGCATAATATGATGCTGGTTAACAGGAAAGTCGTATATGAATCCAAAATACGTTGTTGAAATAAGTAAATAAATAATCATTTAATTCTGAGGAACAGATTTTGTGCATGTTGTTCATAACCATAAAGCCTTCTATATCAATGGTGCTTATATGCAATCTAAACAGGTCCCTTTCAGTCGATGTCCTCATTACCGCTGAGAATGTTTCAGTTCATGGTCCAACTATGTTGGAAATCCCTCGTATTGCTGTGCAGAGTCGATATATATTCACTGTCAGTAGGCTATCTGGAATAGGATGTACATTTCCTAAAAGAAGAGAGACTGTAAGGGTAATGATGAACTCATTCACCCTTTCACCCCTGCAGTGCTGACAGAATACTCCCCCACCCCCACACCCCAGCATCCTTAACCAAGGGCTGGGGGAGGCGAGGGCTTGGCCAAAACGCTCTCACGCAACTTGGCCAATCTTTAACTCGAGTGCTAACAGGTACACGCACGCGATGGCATTTGACAGTTTTTATCACGACTTGTTTCAAAACAGACTCCGCTCAGACTGGTGTGTTGTGGATGCTGAGGTCTAGAAGACTCTATTCTGGGTCTTAATACATATAACTTACCTTTGAGTAAGTTCCAATTGGGATATTGATTAACACAACAGGGATCCGAAGTCAAACACTTTGGATAGCTTACACAAGCAGACAAGACAATATAGTCTCTTATCTCAATCGAATGTTTTATCCTCCATGACACACTTGATAGGTTGGCTACATTTGTTTCCTATAAGTTAATAAGACGCACACGTCTTCCCATTGTCCTTATATGCACCACCGTTATACTGTTGACAGGTTGAGTGAGATTTGTCAAAGATGAGTCTCTTGATAAAAAGTTCTTCGGGGCTGTTAGTTCTCCCGCTTGGGATAGGCTACACCTTTGCACGCTATCGAAATCTGTTGCAATGAGTAGGCCTAAAGGAATGATTGCCAAAGGGTTTATGACTTAATAACTAATGCGTAACAATGTCCTGTTAATTAATTTATGTAACAAGTATTTAAAGCGGAAATGTTGATGTTTGCTAATAATAAAATATAAAAATGAATACCACTGGAAACAGACTAGACACTGATGGTACATTTACTTTTGAAAATATTGTGGGACCAAAGTGATTAACCTTGTGTCCTTAAATTAGTTGTGGAAGAGTTCATGTTCAATAGATCATTGAGAATAAATATTTGGATCTGGCCCAAAGTACTGTCATCCTTATACAATGTGCTTTATATAACTGTTTTCATGAATATGTTCCATATACTTTTAATATAAATAGTTCATAACATGATAAGAAGTGGGTGAATTGCCTTTTTTCAATATGGCTTATTAGCCTACTGCCTACCATAGCCTGCAATATTAGGCCCAATACTCTAACATTAATGGGGAAAAAATAATAATAAAATACATATAAATATTTAGGCCTAAACAAATAAATAAAGAAAAAATACAAATATAATTACCACATCTATAACATTATAAGTAAGATGTGTAGTATGATGAATAGGTATGATAGTGATTATAAGTCTACATCTACATGGTTGTGCTAATGATTATGATGACATATTATGATTAAAAGTTAGTCTGATTGTATTATTCTATTGTTATTACACAATAACACATTTAACATGCTCTACTTCAATTGCAAATATCATTGGTGATCATTCCACAAATCAATGGGTCCTGTATTCCTCTTATCTAACTGGCTTCTTCTGTATAGTGTGTTTTATAACTCCCCCCAACAGGCTAATGAACATCTGAAAAGAGACTCATCCAATTATTCTGATATAAACCTAAAATCAAATCTAAAAATGTTTTTAAAAAATGTTTTAAAGTCATATGAACGTGGAATAGCCTACTGAGAATGACTTGTTTGAGAAGTAAACATGCAGTCTATTGAATTTCGCTATGGTTAGACATTCTAAAATGTTTTTATAACAAACTATATGAAATTGTATGTATATCTTTTTTTAATCGGGCCCATCACTGATATATCAGAGAAAGCATGCACTCATAGAAAAAAAATATTTTACTCCTTAGACGTTTCTTATTATAATAAAGGCAAGCTTACATTACATTATATATACATACACACTACTCATTGATGTTTCCGCTTGATATTTTATTACACCTCTCCTTCAGAGACAGCCGCTGCTGCTGGCAAGCCAAGAGAGGGAGAGAGGTTACGTCACTCAGACATCAGCCAATGGAGCTGAGAAGCGCTCTATAAAAGAAGTTCCCATTCTTACTTTTAAGTACAGAGAAACGGAGTTCTCTTATAACAAGAGTAAAAGCTTTGTATAAATATAACCTCACCTGCAAACTTTTTCGATCTCCCTGCAAGACGGCTCAATTGGCTCATAACGGAAGGTAATAAAAATGGTAAACATATGTTGGAATAGCAGGTGTCTTTTTGTTGTGAATGAAGTCTCGAAAAACATTAACTAGTTTGCACATAATATTAGGACTGTTTTTTTTCTTCTTTAAAAAAAATACAATATAACAAGCTACAAAATGCATAATACACTGTTATCTTGTACCGTTTATTATTGAGTCTTCTTTTTAGTATAATCTATTCGAAAAAAATGTACGTACGTGTAGGCAATGTAACAGTTAAGGGCTTTACATTTTTTTATACTATACAGCCTTTTATGTAGCCTATGTTTAATGGTACAAGACAGGTAGAGTAAGGTGGCTTGCAAAAGCGTGAAAAGTGTGAGTGCACCATGCGTAAAGTACCATGTATGCTGTATGCGTAAAGCATGGAGTCAGCATGGCATCACTTGTGCGTAATTCCCCCAATGCAATTTTTGAACAATGTTATCGAGCAATGTTTATTATTCAGCTTATTATTCAGAGTATTTTTCTCGCTCACTATTAATCACTAAAACATGTACCTCTCCTTCTTACAGATTGTGCACAAGCCACTAAATAAATATATAAAAATGGTTCTGATGATACTACCCATTATCGGCTCAGTCTCTGTGTCTGAGGGGCTGGTGGCCATAGTAACACTATGCCTGGTGTACATGCTCATGAAGTACAAGCACACAGAGATCCCAGAGGGACTAAACCGGCTCCCAGGACCAAAGCCCCTGCCCATCATCGGGAATGTGCTGGAGGTGTACAACAACCCTCACCTCAGCCTGACTGCCATGAGCGAGCGCTACGGCTCAGTCTTCCAGATCCAAATAGGGATGCGGCCTGTGGTTGTTCTGAGTGGCAATGAGACAGTCCGCCAGGCTCTTATCAAGCAAGGGGAAGACTTCGCCGGGAGGCCCGATCTATACAGCTTCAAATTCATCAACGACGGCAAGAGCTTGGCCTTCAGCACCGACAAGGCTGGGGTGTGGCGCGCCCGCCGCAAGCTAGCTATGAGCGCCCTCCGCTCTTTCGCCACCCTGGAGGGATCGACCCCAGAGTACTCCTGTGCCCTGGAGGAGCACGTCTGCAAGGAGGGAGAGTACTTGGTAAAACAGCTGACCTCCGTCATGGATGTCAGTGGCAGCTTTGACCCCTTCCGCCATATTGTCGTATCGGTGGCCAACGTCATCTGTGGAATGTGCTTCGGCCGGCGCTACAGCCATGATGACCAGGAGCTGTTGGGCTTGGTGAACATGAGTGATGAGTTTGGGCAGGTGGTGGGCAGCGGCAACCCTGCAGACTTTATTCCCATCCTTCGTTACCTGCCCAACCGCACCATGAAGAGGTTTATGGAGATCAATGACCGTTTCAACACCTTTGTGCAGAAGATTGTCAGTGAGCACTATGACAGCTATGACAAGGTAAATAATACATTGCATCATGTTTCAAAGATGTTACATGTTTCATTCCATGTTTGATCTATTGCTGTTTGTTGTCTGTGATACTGATTGTCCATTGTTCTGTTTTCAGGACAACATCCGTGACATCACTGACTCCCTCATTGACCACTGTGAGGACAGGAAACTAGATGAGAATGCCAACATCCAGGTTTCTGATGAGAAGATTGTGGGCATTGTCAATGATCTGTTTGGTGCAGGTGAGTTGAGTAAAAATAACACAACAGTTATGCTGAGTCACTCCATATCATTTGAACAAATGTACATTTGTAAGATGTTTTAATTATGCAATGCGGCTTCTGTCTCCCTCTCAAGGTTTTGACACCATCAGCACAGCTCTGTCATGGGCTGTTGTGTACCTTGTGGCTTACCCAGAGATCCAGGAAAGACTGCATCAGGAACTGAGTAAGTTGAACCTTGCTGGTTTTAACAGATAGTTATGTTCCTTAAATTAAATGAGTCATCCACAGAGATCCTATAAATCAGTTCTATATGTAATTCTATAGAGTCATGATTCAAAATATTGTGGCTTACTGACCTGTCACTACCTGTCCCATTATTTTTTGATATCCAATGTTCTCTATTGTCCTCCCAACAGAGGAAAAGGTGGGAATGATTCGCACTCCCCGTCTCTCAGACAAAATCAACTTACCTCTGCTGGAAGCCTTCATCCTGGAGATCTTCCGGCACTCTTCCTTCCTGCCGTTCACCATCCCACACTGGTGAGTTGCACTTGCACCTGCTCAAAACACAAATTTACAATATCAGCCAAACTGACATTTACAATATCAGCCAAACAGACATTTACAATATCAGTTACACATTATAGACACATATGGCATGGTCTGACTGGTATTGTCAATATTTTTTTAGCACGATCAAGGATACATCCCTCAATGGCTACTTCATTCCCAAGGACACCTGTGTCTTCATCAACCAGTGGCAGGTCAACCATGACCCGTGAGTAGGATTTTTAAACTAAAACTTCTCAACCCTATTACTATGCAACTACTGTGCAACAACAGTGTTGTTACTGTAGTAATTACAGTGTTACTACACAGGTATAACAATAACCTAATGTAAATTGTTACCTCTGTGCTCTTCAGGGAGCTGTGGAAGGAGCCTTCTTTATTCAACCCTGACCGTTTCCTGAGTGCTGATGGTACAGAACTCAACAAGCTGGAGGGGGAGAAAGTGCTCGTATTCGGCATGGGCAAGCGCCGCTGCATCGGTGAGGCCATCGGACGCAACGAGGTCTACCTCTTCTTGGCCATCCTGCTCCAAAGGCTGCGCTTCCAGGAGAAACCTGGGCACCCGCTGGACATGACCCCAGAGTACGGCCTCACCATGAAGCACAAGCGCTGTCAGCTGAAGGCTAGCCTGCGGCCATGGGGGCAGGAGGAGTGAGGGCCATGGTCACATTTATTATTCTCAACATCACTATAACTGATTTATAGTTAGCCCTACATACTTGATGGCATGAGATGAGTTCAGATTTAAATGTCAAAGGGTACATTTTCTCTCTAGGAACGACTGGGCTTGTCACCTCTCTTGATTCATTGGAGAATTAACAGTGAGGGAAAACTGAGTCAAATTGTAGACAATTTGAAATCGATACAATTATAATCTAAAATGGTATGTAGGGGGATTCCAAACAAGTGTTGTATTGGATAAAGGACCTTCACAAACTCATAGAGTTGATTAGTTTCTATGATCAGCATACCACAGGGCCTCCTAGAGTTTGTCAGGTGTTGCTTCAGGAGATATCAGGAGAGACTATAGCTGTTTAGCTGCCTTTTTGTTCTACATCATCGTGTTTTACTGCTCCTCTTGCCTTGATCACAGCTCATATACTGTATCAGATCGCTTTAAAGAGGATACATCTTTAAAACATAATCATAAACCCATGATGGGGTTTTAAAGAGCATTGTTTTTTAGTTCTATGTTTGGGTGTAATTTTTTGCTACAGAATTTTGAGGCAAAAATGTTACAACCTACATCATAAAGTGCCTGTTCTTGTACTTTTGAGTTATTGTTCAGGTGGTCACAGACAGAGTTGAATGGATCCTCCCAATTCTAAGCTAGATATTTTTATTCCACTGAATAAATCAGTCAAATGTGGACACAACACACTGAAGCTATGTTTGTATCCCACCAACATGTGATTGATTGTTTGTGTACATTTTTAAGCCTAGATGTATTTTGGAAAATCCTTTTTTGAAATGTGCCTAAAATGTGTATATATATTGTGGTGGCTTTGTCAGGATACCAAAATATGTATGTATTACTGACTGTGTTATAAATGTCAACATTTTATAATGTAACGAAGGACTCTTGAAAACTAAAACCCCAACTGTATACACTATGCATTGTGTTGTTGGTAGCTATCTAGGTAGCTACTGAAATAAAAGCTGAAAATCAATCAACTTGTGCTCTTTTTTCTTGAGTGTGTTGGCCTATCTCGTTGACAACACATGCATGCATTCACAAGCTAATATACACAGGCCAATCACAAGGAGAGGACATTGGTATTTGGCTGATCAAAGAGTACATCTGTAACACTACTAGCTAGATAAGATAGGGTTGGATATCATCACTTACCTGTGTACAAGACTTGGACTTCTACTACAAAAACAATCAGCACACAAACTGAGCACGTTTTCATAAGTAAATAAGCTATAAACTTGCCATTGGTGCAATGATTTAAAACAACCTTTGTTGGCATCGTAAACAATGCCTTCACTTTTTATCATAATTGCATTTACCTTAATACACCTTTGCAGCAACATGTGGCCCCATTGGTGGCCCCCTGCATAAACAATCAATGAACGCAGTTGGGGAAAGCGAAGGAAGTGACGTTTGACCAGGAAACAACACAGATTCTTCGAGTTCAGAAAGTGTTGTTAGCAAACTAGCAAATTCATCACAAAAAACTATCATACACAAAAACAAGGTATATCATTTTCAATTTTACCTGACAGCGTTTAATGAATAACAAAAGAGTGGAGAGGATGGATATATTAATAACCGACGTTAGCCATGATCTCTGATTTAGCTACGCTAACGTTATCTAGTTAACGTTAGCGTTCACAACAATTTGGCAGTAGCTAGCTATTTAGTTAGCTAGGTAGCGTTAGCTAGCCATCTTTTCGAATGGAACAGCTAGCTAGTTGCGTTATTTGGTTACCTAGCTAGATACCGATTTAACAAAGTGATAGCTAACTAGGGTATTTGACAGCTACACTGCCAGCTTGTTTCCTAGCTAGCTAGCTAACGACGTAATCGCCAGAGTAGGTAAGTGATGAGTGAGTAGCCCGTTTACGTTAGGTAGCTAGTAGTCATTTACAAAAGACTGTGGTTACCCCCGCTGTTAGCCAATTGTATAGCCAATGGAACTCATATTTTAGACCTGTAACTATGTCCTTAGACTTTTTTACACCATTAGTTGGATTATTAAAAAAATGCTTAGCCCAATTTACCTGAAAAGTATTATTCAAAAGCAGTAACAACTAAAAAATTGAGACCACCATATTCATATGAGTTCATAACGACAGCTTTCCTAATACAATGTGTACGATTTTTCCAGATGAAGTTGAAAAGCACCTGGTCAACCGCTTTACCTATTTTGTTGTCAAGATGTAGGGACTGGGCTGCATAAGTAAGTCTGGCGATAGCTTTAGAAAGCAATACTCAATATTTCAAGGATAAATCCCTCTGCAACGAATGGTTCAACTTCTTCTTTTTCAATAATAGGTATAAAATTTAATGAGCATATTTCCTGTTGATCCTTAGATATGGTAATCCCAAGGTATGTTACTTTTTCCTTGACTGGAATATTGCATATAGAGGGTATCACACAGTCTTTAACAGCAAACAATTTACACTTATTAAGGTTTAGGCAAAGACCAGATGCTTTGGAAAATATATTTATCACATCGACTGCTCTACTAATCTGGTCAGAATCTTTCAAAAAGTGGGTTGTGTCATCTGCAAGTTGACTTATGATAATATCTCTGTCAGCAATAGATCCCTTTTATATTGCTGGTTTAACAGAACTTGTAAGTTGGGTTGCAAGCAGGAAAGAGGTAAGGTGAAATTGGGCAACCTTGCCTAATTCCTCTTTTCAAATCAAATCTAGGAGAAGTGCCATGCTTTAATTTAATTGAACTGTTCCCATTCATATAAAGAGTTTTAATAGTACATCAAAATAATTCCCCAAAACAAAATTTCTCAAGGGAGAGAAATAGAAACTCATGTTCCACTATATCAAAGGCTTTATAAAAGTCTAAGACGACAATAAAACAATCTTCGAAGATTAAATCAGAATAGTCAATAAGGTGTAACACAAGTCGGATATTATTAAATATGTCTTCCTCAAGCCAGATTGGGTCTCTTCTATAATTGAGTCCAATACTTCCTTCATTCCTTTTGCAAAAATAGAGGCTAATATTTTGTAGTCATTATTGAGCAGACAGATTGGACGCCAATAATTGAGTAGAAGCAAGTCTTTCTTGGGCTTAGGTATTAATGTAATCGGACCTGGAGTCAAACTGGGAGAGAGAATTATTTGTAATGCTTTCAGAAAAGACCTCCAACAGATATGGGGCCAACTGTTGAGAAAAAGTTTTGTAAAACTCAGCAGATATATCATCAATCCCAGGAGACTTTTTATTTTGAATGTGTTCAATAGAATAAATGATCTCTTCAACTATAATAGGGTCACCACACTGTTACCTCTCAGCCTCCCCAATTGATTTCACATCCCCCAGAGAGTTAAAGAAAAAAGTTGAAGAAACCTCAATACTTAGAACTATATAAATTCCTGTAGAAGTTGCAATTAAAGTTAGAGATTAATTTGGGATCATCTGTGATGAGACCATTAATATTTAATTGTTGAATTGAATTATTTTTAGAGTGGTAATTTTTCAAACCTGAAAAAATAAGATTAATTTTGTTCACTTCTTCCTAGATCTGACAAAGGCTCCCTCTGCTTTCAATTTATACATATCATCCAACTTGTTTTGTAGCTCAAACAGAACAGTTTTACACCATTAATGTCCCATTGATCAGAAAGCTATGATGTATTTGTGAAGTTGTTCTCTGTCTTCCATATATGCCTAGATCCAGAGAGAATGGCTGCAGACTGGTTAGGTAGTCTGGTGTCAATAAACTGTGGACCAACCCTGGGCATGTACCAGGGAGAAGTGTCATCTGTGGACCAGACTAGTCAGACCATCTCTCTCAGACAACCTTTCCACAATGGGGTCAGGTGCCCTGTCCCTGAGGTCACCTTCAGGTAAGGATTTCACATGGTGAAGTACATAAAGATTAGCCTGCGTCACAGATTTCAGGAAATAATTTGCAGTGACAATGACATAGGAGTTGGCATTTGGTAAGACGGCACAAACAGATCTGAGACTCAGGCTACATACAGTGGGGCAAAAAAATATTTAGTCAGCCACCAATTGTGCAAGTTCTCCCACTTAAAAAGATGAGAGAGGCCTGTAATTTTCATCATAGGTACACTTCAACTATGACAGACAAAATGAGAGAAAAAATCCAGAAAATCACATTGTAGGATTTTTTATGAATTTATTTGCAAATTATGGTGGAAAATAAGTATTTGGTCACCTACAAACAAGCAAGATTTCTGGCTCTCACAGACCTGTAACATCTTCATTAAGAGGCTCCTCTGTCCTCCACTCGTTACCTGTATTAATGGCACCTGTTTGAAGTTGTTATCAGTACAAAAGACACCTGTCCACAACCTCAAACAGTCACACTCCAAACTCCACTATGGCCAAGACCAAAGAGCTGTCAAAAGGACACCAGAAACAAAATTGTAGAACTGCACCAGGTTGGGAAGACTGAATATGCAATAGTTAAGCAGCTTGGTTTGAAGAAATCAAGTATGGGAGCAATTATTAGGAAATGGAAGACATACAAGACCACTGATAATCTCCCTCGATCTGGGGCTCCACGCAAGATCTCACCCGTGGGGTCAAAATGATCACAAGAACGGTGAGCAAAAATCCCAGAACCACACGAGGAGACCTAGTGAATGACCTGCAGAGAGCTGGGACCAAAGTAACAAAGCCTACCATTAGTAACACACTACCCCGCCAGGGACTCAAATCCTGCAGTGCCAGATGTGTTCCCCTGCTTAAGCCAGTACATGTCCAGGCCCTTCTGAAGTTTTCTAGAGAGCATTTGGATGATCCAGAAGAAGATTGGGAAAATGTCATATGGTCAGATGAAACCAAAATATATATTTTTTGTAAAAACTCAACTCGTCGTGTTTGGAGGACAAAGAATGCTTAGTTGCATCCAAAGAACACCATACCTACTGTGAAGCATGGGGGTGGAAACATCATGCTTTGGGGCTGTTTTTCTGCAAAGGGACCAGGACGACTGATCCGTGTAAAGGAAAGAATGAATGGGGCCATGTATCGTGAGATTTTGAGTGAAAACCTCCTTCCATCAGCAAGGGCATTGAAGATGAAACGTGGCTGGGTCTTTCAGCATGACAATGATCCCAAACACACCGCCCAGGCAACGAAGGAGTGGCTTCGTAAGAAGCATTTCAAGGTCCTGGAGTGGCCTAGCCAGTCTCCAGATCTCAACCCCATAGAAAATCTTTGGAGGGAGTTGAAAGTCCGTGTTCCGTAGCAACAGCCCCAAAACATCACTGCTCTAGAGGAGAGCTGCATGGAGGAATGGGCCAAAATACCAGCAACAGTGTGTGAAAACCTTGTGAAGACTTACAGAAAATGTTTGACCTCTGTCATTGCCAACAAAGGGTATATAACAAAGTATTGAGATAAACTTTTGTTATTGACCAAATACTTATTTTCCACCATAATTTGCAAACAAATTCATAAAAAATCCTACAATGTGATTTTCTGGATTTTTTTTCTCATTTTGTCTGTCATAGTTGAAGTGTACCTATGATGAAAATTACAGGCCTCTCATCTTTTTAAGTGGGAGAACTTGCACAATTGGTGGCTGACTAAATACTTTTTTGCCCCACTGAACATACTAGTTACATTCTGTGCATTGCTCTAGTTATTTCACAATATATAGGGGCCTACTTATTTGTTTTAAGCAATCTACTGTTAACATGTCTAACATGTCAATGTTTACATTCTGTGCAGTGCTATGGACATCAAAGAGCTCAAGTTCCTGGATATCCAAACTCAAAGTGGTGTCAGCAGAGCCAGTGCTGGACAGGGGGTCTTGTCTGATCCAGGTGTCAAATCTTCAGGGCAGAGTGGTCAGAATAGCAGAGGTGGTTACCCTGCCAACAACACCCATTCCACCACCGCTCCTATTACCATTTTACGCAAAGGTGAGATGAGAGGACTAGTTTGAGAGTTGTATTTTTTTAAACTGGTTGCAAGGCCCCGATGCAACGTCCCTTCAGGTAACAACAATTGGGCTGGGCGACTTTTTATACAGTGGTAGTGGAACACCATCTTCTATCAGCAGTTCTCCAGATGCCACAAAGAGTGCTGTCTGACTGAGTGCATTTGAATAGTCCATGGGTTTCTTCAGTGTGTTCTACAATGGCCACAGCCTGCCTTCTTATGTACAGTGCAATCGTAAATTATTCAGACCCCTTTTTACACATTTTGTTACGTTACAGCCTTATTATAAAATTGATTAAATTCATTTTTTTCCTCATCAATCTACACACAATACCCCATAATGCCAAAGCAAAAACAGGTTTTTAGAAATTTTTGCAAATGTATTAAAACTAAAAAAAAACAGATACCTTTTTTAACTATTCAGACCCTTTGCTATGAGAGTCGAAATTGAGCTCCGGTGCATCCTGTTTCCATTGATCTTCCCCCCTTCTAAACTGAGCAATCGGGGGAGAAGGGCCTTGGTCAGGGAGGTGACCAAGAGCCCGATGGTCACTCTGATAGAGCTCCAGAGTTCCTCTGTGGAGATGGGAGAAACTTCCAGAAGGACAACCATCTCTGCAGCACTCCACCAATCAGGCCTTTATGGTAGAGTGGCCAGACGGAAGCCACTCCTCAGTAAAAGGCACATGACAGCCCACTTGGAGTTTGCCAAAAGGCACCTGAAGGACTCAGACCATGAGAAACATAACTCTCTGGCCTGAAGAAACCAAGAGTGAACTCTTTGGCCTGAATGTCAATTGTCACTTCTAGAGGAAACCTGGCACCATCCCTACGGTGAAGCATGTTTTTCCGCGTCAGTAACTGGGAGACTAGTCAGGATCGCGGAAAAGATGAACAGAGCAAAGTACAGACAAATCCTTGAAGAAAACCTGCTCCAGAGCACTCAGACTGGGGTAAAGGTTCACCTTCCAACGACCCTAAGCACACAGCCAAGACAACGCAGGAGTGTCTTCTGGACAAGTCTCTGAATGTTCTTGAGTGGCTCAGCCAGAGCCTGGACTTGAACCTGATCAAACATCTCTGGAGAGACCTGAAAATAGCTGTGCAGCAACGCTCCCCATCCAACCTGACCGAGCTTTAGAGGATCTGCAGAGATTGACGCTTGTAGCGTCATCCCCAAGAAGACATGAGGCTGTAATCGGTAATCGGTGTAATCGGTGAGTAAAGGGTCTGAATACTTATGTAAATGGTATATTTCAGGTTTTTTTATTTATAATAAATGTGCAAAAAATAATTTTTGCTTTGTCGTTATGGGGTATTGTGTGTAGATTGTTGAAAAAAAATAATGTAATACATTTTAGAATCAGGCTGTAACATATAGGGCTGTTGCGGTGACCGTATTACCGTCACACCGACATTCACGAGTCATGGTAATTAGGCTTCTCCAAGCTCTAATGCTGCTGATGGTCATTAGTAGCCTACCAAACTTGCTAACAACCTGGTACTCTGCACTTTATTGTCCCTCTAATCACTCTGGCAGCAAGGCAAATGTATTCGAAAATCTAATCAAACACTTCATTAGAGGCCTTGAGCTCATGTTGCGCAACGTTTTGAAAGGCTGCAATGCAATGCAATGAAAGGCTGCAATGCAATGCAATTGCGTGAGAAAACAGAGTGATAGCGTCTACTTTAAAGAGGAGGATCCCATCAGCTTTCTGTATGCTAGGCCTATAGACTCGCTTACCATATTTATTTCTCACACAGAATAGAATAGGTTGACATTTGTACTATGGGGGATAGTAGATTGACATAGGCTCGTGCTTTTGCTGTTCGTTATGCCTACTCCTCTTGTTGGCTGACGAAAAGTGAATGTGGACAGTTCTTCCAAAATCTTCAATATGCACCTCAGAATTGGATAAGGAAGCACGCAATTGCGCGAAAGGCATTGATTTCTTTTAGGGTGCATCACGGCCACAAAGGGGATGCTGCCATGAAATTTTGGGCATTATCAAGTGCTTGTCAAATTGTAAATGAGAGACTAACGAAGTGTGTACAGCCTGCAAAAAAACAAAGCAGAGCTTATGCCTTTGAATCGACTTTTTGCAAATCATCATTAGTCGCATCATGCAGTCTTACAATGTATGAAAAATCTAAACATATAGCCCAACGTTTGTAAAACAACTAAAGTTACATTGATATCTCTAAATTAAGCATAAAGGAGTACCTATTTCTTTGTTAACTACTCAACACAGAATAACTGCACATGCGCACTCCCTCATTGTTTGGAGAAAATATTGATATTTTATTCAGCTTTGTTCAATTGTATTCTTCATACTATAAAATAATGCCACATATTTCTAAGCAAATCTTGTTGCTAAACAAACTAGTGTAGCCCACAGCTATTTGGCATAGACTACATTTTCTTCATATCATGCTTCTTTAGACCTGTCTAAAATAAATAATAGATTTATTGTGACGGTGTAGGCTATATTACATGAATGTATTAAGACTTTTTGTAATATAGATGTTCCAAAGGTCTGCAATGGTGGCTTGTAGGCTGTGTGTGGAAGCCAGGAGATGCTAAATGTGTTTAATTAATGGTCAATTAGCATGAGACTGACCAGTTATTGGCTTGACAATCATTGGTTGATGAAATTTGGTGACCGCCACAGCCCTAGTAACATAACAAAATGTGGGAAAAGTTAAGGGGTCTGAGTACTTTCTGAATACGCTATTTATTGCATTAGAATCTTACACCATTTATTTAACCTTTTTATTTAACCATCACACTCAATGACTACATACATTTTTATCTCTGCCTCTGTTGCTTATGAGTGCTAGATGTAGGCTAATACATTTGACCCGCACTATATTTAGCCCCTTCATGTGTTAACCCAATGACTTTGGTGCCAACCGTAACAGTTAGTCCCATTTAGAAAGTACACTCAACACATTATCACATTGGGAACGAGGCTATTTCTCAATTATGACATGTTTACATAAGACAGTTTAAGCACAGCCATGAACGTATTTCCCGCTATCTGACTGTGATTATAGAGCAGAAAGTTCTCATTGTTGATCTTTTTCCTTATTCAGTGACAGGAGGAAATGTGAAACTACAAGTATCAGTGTCACATGTAAATCCACTCCCTAATCTCTAGGATCTGCACAGTTTGTCAGCAGTCATTGAAGCCGAGCCAACACATTGCTTCACCTGGCATTTTTTTCTCTTTTTGATCATAGTAACATTTATGCACTTGTCTTTTCTGAGAGACACCTAGGCTCTGTGGATAGGAAGGGAAAGGTTACACTATGTTTTACCTGACTGGCATATTCATACATTAAGGGCTTCTGTTTCTTTTGTTTGGTCTCTGCTCTGTTATTTCTGTTTATCAGACACAAATCCCTGCAGTGTTTTGGCACGTTTTAGTAAATTATTAACCTCGGATGTACTATGAGAATACTTTTTTAATCATTTCTGCCAGGTATAATAACCACAACCCATAAAGCAGTAACCCTTTTAAAATAACTACTACGTAGTAGTCTGCTTAATCAGTCTAGTTTATTTCTGTCTGTCTGGTGAACCGGTGTCCTTTCCTCTAGTCTATGGTGTCACCAGGTTACTACTTACTGAGCGTGGAAGCAGCCAGGCACTGTTTGCAATGCTGTGACTTCCCCACATTCCCATAGCGTGCTAAAGGCTTGTACCAAAGTTCCTCTTTACAATACGTGTGTGACTAAGATCAATAAACATTCCCCCCTCGCTGTGTCTGCTCCTAAAGAGGTTATGCAAGGCCTGGCTTACGTGCCTTAGTGCCCTTCTGTCCCCCCCCACAGGAAGCCATGTTGTCCCAGTGGCAGTGCGCTTGGAAGGGGCCAGGCCATATCAATTGTGGAAGCACTGTTTACCTTTTGGATTTTTTATTTTAATCTCCAGATTCTTGGGCCAACAGCCAAGGGAGCTAATGCACAAATTGCATGAGACCAAAGTGCTGAGTGGCAGGGGTTGGGCTGACCCTTTCACACGCAATGCCATGCCCCTAACCAGCCCCTTAGCAGGGGGCCATAGAAAGAAAGGGAGGTGGGGTTACGGACTACTTATACAAGATCATGGGCTGTGCAAATGATTTGTAATTATCTGACATTAATCTTGCTGGGAGATTTAGGATGGGAATGTAGGAATGAAATGAAGGATGCATAGTCCTATGCAAATCGAGTGGATTATCTTGGATCCAAACAGACCTTGTTAATAAGAGTATAATTGGGGGGGGGGGGAAATAGCTTTTTACATTTATTTTTTGCATATAAAAATGTTCCTATACATGCTATCAGCTTAGCCCTTTGTTTTTCCTGTGCCCCTGGTACATACATTAAGTGTACAGTAAAGCACTTCCTTCCTGTTCTTGATTGGGGTGGCAGGTCGCCTAGTGGTTAGAGCGTTGGACTAGTAACCGAAAGGTTGCAAGATCGAATCCCAGAGCTGACAAGGTAAAAATCTGTCGTTCTGCCCCTGAACAATGCAGCACTGTTCCTAGGCCGTCATTGAAAATAAGAATTTGTTCTTAACTGACTAGCCTAGTTAAATAAAGGTAAAATAAAACAAATTGGACTGTGTCACACACACACAGAGGGAGTTGTTGCGGCTGACTGACATTATTTTCCTTCTGTCAGTCTTACCTTGCATATGAACACATTTCCCTCCACACAACACAGCAACATGTTGACAAGCCTCACACGCTGTCACAGCACGCTGTCGCTCACTCCAGTTTAGCTCCTGTGTGTTTATCTCACTCACTGGTGTCATAGTGATTCATTTTTCTGTAAGAAACATTTGCTTGTAATGTGTGTAACTTAAATACGGGTCATGTTTAATCAGTCTTTGAAATGTAGTTCACCGTGAAGTTTCAGTCAATGATTTTTCACATGGCTCAAGTTCATGTTTTGTTCAAATATCTCAGCCTTTATTGAACCTAAGATTCTTACACCTCTCCACATTTTCACATCAATTCTATCAGACACTAGTACTAACTTGGTGTTCATTATTCTCGGCTTGACTTGGAACATTGCCCAGTGCATTCAGGCATCTGATTCACTGAGATTTACAATAGACCTGTAGGTAATTATACTCTGTGTGGTCTCATTGTAAAATGTTTGCCTATGTTGAAAAGCCAATGCACACATGAACAGATGTTTTTTTTTAAGCAGTCCCTCACTCCCCTCCATTGTCAAAAATACATTGATATAGTAGCAGGTCTCAGATCAGTCGGTGTGATCGGGTGACAACGCCATTGTGACAACAGTAGTGTGTACGTGACTTGACTGAGAGTCTTGGTGTGTATCTTGCGTGAGAGCCTAAAGTACCTAGCTGTCAGTGTGACACTTGCGTGCGGCTGTGCCTCTCTCTCTAGGTTAGCGTGAGACCTCATCACAGTTAGGGTTGAACACCCGGTTTTTCCAGTTATTTTTTTTCCAGTTGGTTCTTTTTGATTTGTTAGTGCGCCAGGCATGTATCTAAACATTGTGTGTTGAGGATTGTGTGTTGGTAGAAAACTACTAGCCTGTATTATTAATGTGCTATTGATGTTGCTTGTTATATAACTGTAGCTCCTGATACAGCCATAGGATAAGATCAGTATTGAGGACACATTAGAAAGCAGACTGGAGTCCTGACAGAGATTAATGGTCTCCAGTCTGAAATATTACACTCTTAACTGGGATTTTGGGCTTGTGCACCATAATTGCTAGTCAGGCTATAGGGGCGGCAGGTAGCCTTGTGGTTAGAGCATTGGGCCAGTAACCGAAAGGTTGCTACATCGAATCCCTGAGCTGACAAGGTAAACATCTGTCGTTCTGCCCCTGAACAAGGCAGTTAACCCACTGTTCCTAGGCCGTCATTGTAAATAAGAATTTGTTCTTAACTGACTTGCCTAGTTAAATAAAGGTTAGATAAAAATATATACTGTAAAAAGAAATCGGAATAAATCGTCCTTCTAATGTCTTGATTTATGTTCTTCAGGTCCTCCATCATCATCTAGTAACCGAGGGCCAAACCAGGCCACGCCGAAGAAGAATGGAGTGAAGAACGGAGGAGGTGGAGGGCAGATGAGGCTCAGGGACGACGAGTGTTTTGGTGCTGACATGGACGAGGGTCTGGACACAGACTTTGACTTTGAGGCAAACCTGGCACTGTTCGACAAGGCAGCCGTGTTCTCGCAGATTGACGGCACAGATTGCAATGGGGCACGTTCCCGTGGTATGCCCGGTGGCGAACGTGGTACACCCACACGTTACCGTCACGACGAGAACATCCTGGAGGTCAAACCAGTCGTCTACCGGCAGATCACGGTCCCACAGCACGGGGGCAAAGAGTACTGCACTGGTAAGAGAGAGAGAGAGAGAGAGAGAGCGAACACAACACGCTCCATTCAGAGAGAGAGAGAGAGAGAGAGAGAGAGAGAGAGAGAGAGAGAGAGCCCTCCATTCACATATATATTACACATCCACATCTAGAAACCTGCTGCCCTGAGGGTTAGGCAGAACACTCTCCATTCACATCTGTCATCACACATTCACTTCCAGAGGCCTGTCTGCCAGTGCCCTTAGGCCCTGAGTGTCTCTCATCCCAGCCGCTGGATCTATTGAGGCTACAGTAGACCCATGGGTTTGGCTAAGCGAGCCAGACTAGTGGAGAGACAGGACATTGTGTACAGCTCTAAAATAGACCTTAAACCAACAAGCAAGAAAAATAAATACCCAGTAATCGGACGCAACAGTGTCGGTATTCTCAGTGAAGACCATCGGGCTGGAGATGTGATGGGGGAGAGATATAGGTTCCGGTCACAGCCCAGCCCGTGTGCAGCGTGTGGTGAAGAGGCTGAGCCTCTCCCTCTCAGTAATCACTGCTGGCTTCTCCCTACGGAGTGACACACCCACCGTACACACACACACCCACACACACACACACACACAGCTCTAATGAGCTATTCTTCTCTGTCAATACAGTCTCTTGTTTGTTTTTCTCTCCTTTAAGATACTAGAATGTTTTTCATGTAGCTCAAAGATGGGAAAACCTCTGTAAATTGGTGATCCATTCAACAAGAGAATGGGGATTTACCATTAAAAATATATATTTTTGACTCTGTATCTGGTGAAAATGAGAAGAATTGATGACCGAAACAACAAGTTCTAGCCTCAGGATGTTTTCTGTTGCATGCGTGTCTTGTGGACCGGTGATAATGATTGTAGTGTTTACTTTGGAAACTAGTTGAATTCCCCCTCCATGTCAGTATTGACTTTAGACAGAAATAGTATAAGTTCTCAGAGTGACAGTGCTGGTCTAATGTAGGCCTACCTCTTGTGCTTCTGTGAAGCAACACTGAAACTCTTTGCTGGGTGTGGGTTTGACTGTCTCCTATTTGCCAGAGAGGGCCACCTCCCACTTCCGCAATGTGCTGTGCTGGCTCGGCTCCAACTTTGGTTACTCTTTTGATTGAGGCAGCAGGTGACTTTTGAGCTTTGAGCTCACTGCCCCACCATGCAGTCCCACTCTTTATAAGTGTGTTATATAATTGGTTTCATACAGGAGATAAGTGAATGGCACACTATGCTAGGCCCCTGGCCTGGATTCCAAGGTGTGACAAGAAGAGCAACACCTATCACTCTGGCTCCGCTGGACCAATCACTACGCTGTAGGGATAGGGGATCAGTACCAGTCAAATCTGGTTTCTGGTGTTGGCATAAAGTCATATAGGTCTTAGTGGAACACAAGCACACTCACACACATGCTCGCTCTCTCATTAGGAAAAAAGGATAGCGATGCCAATTCCATCGCTATTAGTCATATCAAATCAAATGTATTTATATAGCCCTTCGTACATCAGCTGATATCTCAAAGTGCTGTACAGAAACCCAGCCTAAAACCCCAAACAGCAAGCAATGCAGGTGTAGAAGCACAGTGGCTAGGAAAAACTCCCTAGAAAGGCCAAAACCTAGGAAGAAACCTAGAGAGGAACCAGGCTATGTGGGGTGGCCAGTCCTCTTCTGGCTGTGCCGGGTGGAGATTATAACAGAACATGGCCAAGATGTTCATAAATGACCAGCATGGTCAAATAATAATAATCACAGGCAGAACAGTTGAAACTGGAGCAGCAGCACGGCCATGTGGACTGGGGACAGCAAGGAGTCATCATGTCAGGTAGTCCTGAGGCATGGTCCTAGGGCTCAGGTCCTCCGAGAGAGAGAAATAAAGAGAGAAAGAGAGAATCATAGAATGCATTCTGTGTACCCATGGAGATAGGAGTGTTGTGCTTCTGTTGCCAGCTGACTAAATACTCCCAGACAAAGACACTACACTGATACACCTCACTGGATAACTTAAATCACTACATGAAATGACTCACTACATGAATGTGAGCCCTAGTCTCAAATAGCCTGCTACACTACAGTACATACTGTACCGACATACAGGTATGTGAAATGTGCAACAGTTCTTAGAAAGGGTTATGTAAGTAGCCTAACATGGCCGCCAGCGAGAGTTATCATGGCGACAGCAGTGCGGTGACTATGATGACAATGCGGGCCAGGCGGCCATTAAAAGCCTTGTCCCTGGTGCTGAGAACTGGGAGCTGAATGTGGACGCTTTTCTCTTTTTACCGAACGGGCTGGGCAGGTCTGCTACCTCTGCCTGAATGCTGTCATGCTAAGCCCCATCCTCTGTACCTTGTAATTATCAGACCGCTCTGAGCTTTACATAAACAGCACCTCTCATAGTCACACACAGGTTACCACTCAAATGGCACCCTATTCCCTATATAGTGCACTACTTTTGCTAAGGGCCCATAGGGAATAGGGTGCCATTTGGGATGCAACCACACTACATGTGGAACAAACCCTTACCCTACTCCAGGCTGCTCTCACCTGAATCCATTCCTATCCACTGTAAACATTTAAATCAACAACGGAAAAGGGTCTAGGAAAACAAATGTTTGGCGTTGGGATAACATATTGTCTGTCTGCTGTCCTTTGCTAATTGCTATGTGTGTTAAACCACTCCTCATCTACACGTTGGCACCTTAATTGGAGAGGACGGGCACGTGGTAATGGCTGGAATGGAAAAAGTGGAAAGGTATCAACAACATCAAACACATTCAGTTTGCTCTGTTCCAGCCATTATTATGAGCCTTCCTCCCCTCAGCAGCCTCCACTGCTACACATGTACTCAAATCTCTTCACTGTAAACATACTAAAGCCACAGAACAAATCAAATCACTGCCCTGTTAACTACCTTTGATGTGACAGGAGAGGGCGTGAGAGCTGAGGACAAGTGTTATTCACAGCTATTGATTCCCTTGGTCTGGTGGCATGAGAACATTTTTGTGCTCCCTCTTTCTCACCAAATTCAATCTTGTCTCATCGCTGCAACTCCCCAACGGGCTCGGGAGAGGCGAAGGTCGAGTCGTGCGTCCTCCGAAACATGACACGCCAAACCGCGCAGCTAGGGATGCAGTGCCCTAGACCGCTGCACCACTCAGGAGGTCCTCAAATGGAACTTTCTAATCAATTGACCTGCATTAATCATAGTTATGAGGGCTGAGGTTATGGAGTGTCTGGAGTGTTAGAGGCTCGCAGCCCCTTGGTACTGCAGCAGTAACAGGCCTGTAGTCTGGAGGAGCCTTGTGAAACTGTGCAACCTCACTCCTTGTTCTCTCTCTCCCCTCCCTCTCTCAGCGCCAGACCTAATCACCCATGACCCGCTTCCTGCCTGCATGTGTGTATTGATTTCAGCTTCAACGTTCTCTTTGTCATGCTTGAAGGATTGCTTCCAGCTCAGTTTATTTTACTGCCGCTGCGTGCTCCTGGCTACCCAGTTGAGCAGGTTGAGCATTGCGTGTAGTGGAGTGGGTGTGTGTGAGTGTGAGAGTACACAGGATCGGGGTGGGGGGCTGTAGCAGGGGAATTCCTTACAAACACACATAGCTGGCGGGATGGTCAAAAAGCAATTAGATCATAGTGCAACTCCCACCTCTCCTTTTCCCTCTCCTCAGTGGCAGGTTGCATGACAAGGAGCAGTTAACTTTGCTGTGTGCTTATCGCTCACGTGATTGTCTGAGGAACGGTGCAGCAGAGTAGACTGGGTTTCTCCCACCCAACTGTAACATATTACCTGTCCTTGTACTGGAACAGTGGGAGCGATGTGGAGATACGGAGAGGGAAGAGATAAGGTTCATTTCACCCAGGCACGACATCCGTCTATCTGCTGTTTGCAGGTGTGTGTTTGCATGTCACACTGCATGTGTTTTGCCTTGAGTGATATGCCTGTGTGTTTCTGATAGCTGCATACGTGCCTGCATGCACATAATACATGAGGAGGGAGGCCACGCTGAGCACTCAAATGCCAGGCCAGCGCTTTGGAACAGGCCGTTAAGGTCTTACCTGCTTCACTATCAAAGGGATATTGAGCCGTGCAGCCCCTCCAGCTAGTGTTCCTCTCTAGACTAATGTGCCATGGGCTATAGGTGGAGATTAGCACAGGGCTCTTTTAAAGGGTTCTGTGAGCAGCTACCAGAATAATGACATGGTTGTGGCAGTATCTAGGAACCATGTTCCCTGGGCTGGTCTTTCCTAGATATCCTCTACTGTGTTGACACACAGACCTGAGCAGTAGAGAGATAGATATACAGTTGAAGTCGGAAGTTTACATACACTTACATTGGAGTCATTAAAACTTGTTTTTCAACCACTCCACAAATTTATTGTGAACAAACTGTAGTTTTGGCAAGACGGTTAGGACATCTACTTTGCATGACACAAGTAATTTTTCCAACAATTGTTTACAGACAGATTATTTCATTTATAATTCACTGCATCACAATTCCAGTGGGTCAGAAGTTTACATACACTAAGTTGATTGTGCTTTTAAACAGCTTGGAAAATTCCAGAAAATTATGTCATGACTTTAGAATTTTCTAACAGGCTAATTGACATCATTTGAGTCAGTTGGAGGTGTACCTGTGGATGTATTTCAAGGCCTACCTTCAAACTCAGTGCCTCTTTGCTTGACATCATGGGAAAATCAAATGAAATCAGCCAAGACCACAGAAATAAATTGTAGACCTCCACAAGTCCGGTTCATCCTTGGGAGCAATTTCCAAATGCCTGAAGGTACCACGTTCATCTGTACAAACAATAGTACGCAAGTATAAACACCATGGGACCACGCAGCCATCATACCGCTCAGGAAGGAGTCTCCTAGAGATGAACGTACTTTGGTGGGAAAGTCCAAATCAATCCCAGAACAACAGCAAAGTAAAACGAGTCCTATATCGACATAACCTGAAAGGTCGCTCAGCAAGGAAGAAACCACTGCTCCAAAACCACCATAAAAAAGCCAGACTATGGTTTACAACTGCAGATGCGGACAGATATAGTACTTTTTGGAGAAATGTCCTCTGGTCTGATGAAACAAAAATAGAACTGTTTGGCCATAATGACCATCTTTATGTTTGGAGGAAAAAGGAGGAGGCTTACAAGCTGAAGATCACCATCCCAACCGTGAAGCACAGGGGTGGGAGCATCATGTTGTGGGGGTGCTTTGCTGAAGGAGGGACTGGTGCACATCACAAAATAGATGGTATCAGGACAATAAAGTCAAGGTATTGGAGTGGCCATCACAAAGCCCTGACCTCAATCCTATAGAACATTTGTGGGCAGAACTGAAAAAGCATGTGTGAGCAAGGAGGCCTACAAACCTGACTCAGTTACACCAGCTCTGTCAGGAGAAATGGGCCAAAATTCACCCAACTTGTTGTGGAAGGCTACCTGAAACGTTTGACCCATGTTAAACAATTTAAAGGCAATGCTACCAAATACTAATTGAGTGTATGTCAAATTCTGACCCACTGGGAATGTGATGAAAGAAGTAAAAGCTGAAATTAATCATTCTCTCTACTATTATTCTGACATTTCACATTCTTAAAATAAAGTGGTGATCCTAAATGACATAAGACGGGGTGTTTTTACTAGGAGTAAATGTCAGGAATTGTGAGAAACTGAGTTTAAATGTATTTGGCTAAGGTGTATGTAAACTTCCGCCTTCAACTGTACATACATGCGCACACACACAGTGCATTTGGAAAGTATTCAACCCCCTTGATTTTTTCCCACATTTTGTTACGTTACAGCCTTATTCTAAAACTGATTAAATATTTTTTCCCCCTTATCACTCTACACACAATATCCCACAATGACAAAGCAAAAACAGGTTTTTAGAAATATTTTCTAATTCATAGTGTTGATATCTCCACTATTATTCTACAATGTAGAAAATAGTAAAAATAAATAAAAACTTTGAATGTGTGTGGTCCTGGAACTGAGTATTCACTCAAGAAGTCAAGCTGCAACACTCCCACACACATTAGCCATCTTCATTGGCACATGGGTGTACCAACCAGTACACCTTAACCACCTGTTATCAATTTTCCCCTTTGTCATGGTACCCTTATGTTTTGGTGGAGTCCTATGTGAGGTGTGGCAGTAGTGTGTGTGGGCCCGGGGGGCTGCCGCCGGTGTCTTTCTCAGCCCAAAGCTCTAGTTATGGGGATGCTGAGGGAGCTCAGCAGGGATGAGCTGGAGCGTGTGAACCCAGCCCCTCCAGAAGACCGCAGGGGATATCTAGGAGAGGCAGTTCAGTTCGCATCCTCATGTTTGGCAGCCCTTTACAAAATATGACACTCTCTTTGTTGTTGCAGCAGACAACAGTGACAAATGAAAGGGGAAGAAGGGAATCTTCCTTCCGTGATTGGAAAGAGATCAGGTCAAGGGAAGAAGCTTTCCCAAGGGAACTGGCTCCTCGCGTGAGGGGATGTTCTGCTTATTCATGAACTCCTACTCCTTGAGGAGTTCCTGTGTGTGTGTGTGTGTTTGTCCTCATCGTGAAAGTTCATGCTGTTGGTGAATTAGGCCTTGTAGTTCTTTTTGATAATGTCTAGTCACACTGATTATGAGGATTCTATACAGTTCTATTTTTAGTACCATTTCCATGTATTTTTTGGGGAAATCTGGAACTTTTTAAAATTCCAATCTCTACTCTTCTCATAGCTACATATATTATTATCTGGCACAATAACAACTAATACATGTTTATTTTCCCCTCTTGTCTCTCTCGCTCCTCTGACTGTAGACTCTGGCCTGGTTGTCCCCAGTGTGTCCTACGAGCTTCACAAGTGTCTTCTGGCCTCAGCGGAGCGGCATGGCCTGTCTTTGGAGCGGAGGCTGGAGATGACTGGTGTGTGTGCCAGCCAGATGGCCCTCACTCTACTGGGGGGCCCCAACCGGTGAGTGGCTGGGTGGGCTTCCTCTACTGGGGTAACATCACATGCAACAGGCTTCATTGATACCAGAGTTGTGTTCAATAGGCACGAAACTAAAGAAAACGGTTCGAAATGGGGAGGTACCGTACTACAATATCGGAACTTGCCCGATAAGAAGTATTTGTTTTGCTACGGTGTGCCCTAATGAACACGACCCAAGGTTATACGAACATGCCTTTGTCCTTCTATTTTTGTCAATTTTTCATTGTTTCTTGTATTGTTGCCATGGTGATATACTGTAGTAAGGTGTTTTAAACAGGCAATTAACCTCCCTGTAAGGCACTGATCAATGAAACTCTGGATTGCGGATGCTATGTATCGGCCGATGAGAGGTTTTGAACCCACCGGTCGGACATATTGGCAGTCCTCAGAAGAAGCAGTCCTCCATAGGAATGAATGGAGCTTTTTCAAAAGCTTGAGTTAGTCGCTAGTGGTCATACAATGTGATGCAATCATAACAATATTGCACCTTTAGCCTGCCTGAAGGAGAAAAGGGGAAATGATAGAGCCGGGGCCAAGACTAGAGTAAACCACGGATTTGCATTCACTCAGTGGAGAGAACAATGAGAGTTGAAGGGATTCAAAACTGACACAGTTTGCATTTTTTCTGCTGAAAATGTAAGACATTGTTAGGTAGATAATACATCTTTCTAGGTATAAAGTGAAATGATGGTTTTGATATTTAGTTGTAAATATGTATGCAAGTGTTTATTTTGGTTTGCTTGTTTTGATTGTTGTCAAGCCACACATCCAATAGTTTGTATTAGCTTGTGCAGCTTATTTGCTGACTTTGACATTGCTGTTTTTATTTTATTTGAATATAACATTTAGCTTCACTAATAAGTCCTAACTAGCTATCTAATTTATGTGTATGACGTCACTTGACCTTGTGTTATATTTCTGTGGTCTGAAAGTCACGCTGTGATATTAGCTAGCGAGCTATTTCACACACTACTCTACTGGCAAGGAATAGTCATGATCATAAAGTTCATTTGAAATACACAAGATGAGACACAATGCAACGGTTTGTTTGATCTGAAGGGTCTAGTTTTAGAACCTGTCATGTCGTCGGCTGGATTATCCAAGATTCACTGACGAAACGGTGTCAACTGCACGTCTCTTCTTCTTGATCGGAATACCCCGTCTTTAGTCAGCTGTTGTACAACACAACAGTCTTAAACTAGCTAGTTTTGTCTCCTGTTGGCTGTTGTATCTGAACTGGACTTCATTGCTTGACGTCAAAGCTCTCAAAAATATCTTTGAAGCTGAAATATAATTTCAGCCATGAAAGGAATAAATCGACATCAACACCTAGCAAGCCTGTTTCCAGCCCCACCATTGTTGAGTATTGGAGCAGAATCAGATCGGTAAGCATAGGCTTTAGCAAAATATTTTTGACCATGTCTGTTCCATCATTTTGTTTCCCCTAGCTAGCTAAGAACAGTAATAACAAAGTAACATATTTGAATGCTATGCATCTATCTAGCTAAGCTGTTTAGGAAAATGAACTGCACAGGATTTACTTTGATTATTGATGACATTCTAGCCCAACATTCTCCTACTGCATAGAGATGTTACTATGTTATTCCCCGTTTGAGCTGTCTGGCTGAGATGTAAACGGACAGCCCAAAATATACACATGTATAAGACTGTAACATGACATTATATGAAATGACTGGAAACATTAAGTCCTCATTCTGTCTAATAGCCTACTTCTCCAATTAATGTATTTACTCTGAATATCTAAGATTGATAGTTATCAAAGGCAATTCTTTCATAGTTGTCAAATGGTAAAATCATATTCCAAATGGGGATTGATGGGGAATATTTTATTGGTTGTCTATCTAGGTCAGGGTTGGACAACTCCAGTCCTCAGGGGCTTGATTGGTGACACACTTTTGCCCCAACCTCAGCTGACTCAACTGACTCCAATAATCAACTAATCATGGTCCTTATTTTAGAATACAATTTGTTGAATCAGGTGTGATTATTATAGGCCTGTAGGAAAGTGTGAAACCAATCAGGCCCCCGAGGATAGGAGTTGCCATCTTACCTAATTTCTACCAATCACATGTGCAACTAGAGGCGCAAAACTCAAAATCACCATTTACTCCAGACACCAAGACACATACAAAGCTCTTCCTCGCCTTCCATTTGTCAAATCTGATCATAACTCTATTCTCCTGATTCCTGCTGAACTCAAACACGAAGTACCAGTGCACAGAGGCCGCTTAGTACAAAAGTGCACAGATGAAGCGGATGCTAAGCTACAGGACTGTTTCGCCAGCACTGTGGACTGTAATAGGTTCCGGGACTCATCCGATGACATTGAGGAGTTTACCACATCAGTCACCGGCTTCATTAAGTGCATTGATGATGTCGTCCCCACAGTGACTGTACGTACATATCCCAGCTAGAAGCCAAGGATTACAGGCAACATCCGCACTGAAGGCTAGAGCTGCCGCTTTCCAGGAGCGGTACACTAACCCTGAAGTTTATAAGAAATCCCTCTATGCCCTCTGGCGAATCATCAAACAGGCAAATTGTCAATACAGGACGAAGATCGAATCCTACTACACCGGCTCTGACGCTCTTGGATGTGGCAGGTCTTGCAAAAAATATTTTAAGCAGGAAGCAGGAGGATAGAGTTATGGTCTGATTTGCTGAAGGGAGGGCGGGGGAGGGCATTGTAAGTGTTTTTGTGTGTGGAGTAAAGATGATCTAGAGTTTTGTAGCCTGTAGTTGCACGCTACAGTTCTGTACTGATGGTAATGAAAATCCATAGACAAAATACTCACCAAATATTATTCTATCATTCAGCTAAAGGAGACTCTACAATAACAAGTCTTGAAGGTAGAGTGTCTACACATTGAAAACTGCACAGGACTACAGCCCAGAACTTCAGAGAGCAGTGTTGAGAACACTGGGCTCTCGATTGGGGCTACCAAGGGGAATGATACTGAGATCAGATGATCCAAGACTCCCTGAAGTGCCACCACCAACAACGGATGACCTGCTACAGCTTCGAGGAGACGTCGACATGCGACACAGGATGCAGTTAGCACAGCTTTGAGCAGTGAAGGACCTCAGCTATCCGTTTAGTCAGAATTAGTCATTCCCGAGAAGTAAGAAAACCTATGGAGTACTCAGAAATGTTGTTGGAAGAGTTGGGCCTACAACCCAACATATATAAATAAGGGATGTTTGTGTGGGCAACAATAAACTTGCGTGAGAAACAATATTTGTGCATTCTTTATCTAGCAAATTGGCATCATTATTGTATTTTTGGAATGGTTTTAGAATTATTTACTTAACTTCTGTTTTCCTGGATATTCAAAAGTGTGGGGTCACTTAGAAATGTCCTTGTTTTTGAAAGAAAAGCACTTTTTTGTTGTCCATTGAAATAACATAAAATTGTTCAGAAATACATTGTTAATGTTGTAAATGACTATGATTTTTTATGGAATACTACATTGGCGTACAGAGGCCCATTATCAGCAACCATCACTCCTGTGTTAGCTAATCCAAGCTTATAATTTTAAAAGGCTAATTGATCATTAGAAAACCCTTTTGCAATTGTTAGCACAGCTGAAAACTGTTGTGCTGATTAAAGAAGCAATAAAACTAGCTGCCTTTAGACTAGTTGAGTATCCAAAGCAAAAATAGTACCCTCAAAACACCAGTCTCAACATCAACAGTGAAGAGGCGACTCGGGGATGCTGGCCTTCTAGGCAGAGTTGCAAAGACATTCCATTTTTTAAAATTTTTACTTACAATGGTTGAGGAGCACCAAAATGGAAGCGCGGTGGCTTCAAAACAGCGCCCCCCTGTTTGTCATCTAGTGTATTTACAAATCATTCTCCCTGTTCAGTCAAGAATGTCTGACAGGCTGTGAAGCTTCCATTTCCCCTCTGCTTTAGGCTTTTCTGTTTATGCGTGTGAAGGAGTCAATGCAAACTCCATATTTATGACGAATAGACAGTGGCGTTAGCAGTTAATCATGACAGAAAGCCAATACTTTGCATGGAAAGGTGTAGCAGCCTATTGAAAGCGTGAGGTGTTTATTGTCGACATAGGACACAATGCTCCACTGACCTTGATTACAATGATTGCAGATAAAGGCTTCCTCTGGTTTTTATGCTGTACTTGAAGAGTTGTGTTTTTATAAGAAAGGGAAACCCTTGCACAACAACCAGTTTATTACCCATGCAGTCCTGAGGTGATGATAATGCTCCTTTGTTTGCAGTGTGTGGAAACTGCAGATCATGATGTTCAGATCAGTCATGATTGTATTCTGCACAATTAATTATCTCAATGTGGACAAAGTTTGTCTAATCCACCAGTAATCACATATCCCAGGCCTTGGCTTGTACTATTTGTATTGATAAGAAATCAAAATAAGACAACAAACAAATCGCATATGTCTCTTGGATGTCCCCAGGCTGACACCTAAGAATAATCACCAGCGTCCCACGGTGGCCCTGCTGTGTGGCCCCCATGTCCAGGGGGCCCAGGGCGTCAGCTGTGGACGGCACCTGGCCAACCACGAGGTGGAGGTCATCCTCTTCCTTCCCAACTTCGTCAAGATGCAGGAGTCCATCACCAACGAGCTCGCCCTCTACAGCAAGACCAGCGGCAAGCAGGTGGCCAGCATCAAAGGTACCGACTTATCCTGACTAACAGATTTGTTCTCTGTTCACAGATATTATCAGCTTTTGAAATCATTAGATGTGAAGAGACTGTAGATGGAAAGGTAAATGGATTGTAGATAGTGAGGATGGTGAATCCACTTCCTGGTAGTGTGTTCTTTTGTTGGCATGAGCTGTATAAAAAGACCATTGTTTTCTAATCTAGAGTAGACACTTCCCTCTGTATACTGAACAAAAATATAAATACAACATGCAACAATTTAAAAGATTTTTCAGTTTATATAAGTAAATCAGTTCATTGAAACAACTTCATAAGGCCCTAATCTATGGATTTCATATGACTGGTCCGGAGCATCCCAAACATGGGTGACCTGTCTGAGTATGCAGGCCATGGAAGAAGTGGGGCATTTTCAGCTTCCAGGAATTGTGTACAGATCCTTGGGACATGGGACTGTGCATTGCCATGCTGAAACATGAGGTGATGGCGGAGGATGAATGGCACGACAATGGGACTCAGTATCTCGTCACGGTAACTCTGGACATTACAATTGCCATCGAAAAAATGCTGTTGTGTTCGTTGTCCGTAGCTTATGTCTGCCCATATCATAAGCCCACCGCCACCATGAGGCATTCTGTTTACAACGTTGACATCAGCAAACCACTTGTCCACATGCCAGATTCTCTAAAACATATTTTAGGAAGTTTATAGTAGAGATATTAACATTACATTCTCTGTTAACAGCTCTGGTGGACATTCCTGCAGTGAGCATGCCAATTGCACATTCCCTCAACTTGACATCTGTGGCATTGTGTTGTGTGACAACATTTTAGTGGCCTTTTATTGTCCCCAAGCACAAGGTGCAGCTGTGTAATGATCATGCTGTTTAATAAGCTTCTTGATATGCCACACCTGTCAGGTGGATGGATTTTCTTGGCAAAGGAGAAATGCAATCTAACGGGGATATAAACAAATGTGTGCTCAAAATTTAAAAATAAGCTTTTTTTGCATATGGAACATTTCTGGGATCTTTTTTTTCAGCTCATGAAACATGGGACCAACACTTTACATGTTGCATTTATATTTCCATTCAGTATAGTTAGACACACGAGGCACAATTAGCTAAACACTCAAATCTGTGCTGCTTGTCTGCTTTTAACAGCGGTACACTGAAATGATGTTGCCCTCTGCTGGAGGTCTAGCTACTCAGAAGCTTTCAGTTCAAACCCTGATCTCTGTCCCTCTCTCTCCTCCCAGACCTGCCGGTCAGCCCAGTGGACCTGGTCATCAACTGTCTGGACTGCCATGAGAATGGCTTAATGAGGGACAAGACCTGGTACCTGGCGGCTGCGGACTGGGCCAACCAGAACAGGGCTCCGGTGCTCAGCATTGACCCTCCAGTGAGTGGCAAGAAGCAGGCCGTGGAGGCCAAGTGGACCCTGTCTTTGGGCCTGCCCCTGCCTCTGGATGGTGGGGAGGCTAGGGTCTACCTGTGTGACATCGGGGTGCCGAAGCAGGTGTTCCAGGAAGTGGGCATCAACTACCATTCACCCTTCGGCTGCAAATTCGTTATTCCTTTACACTCTACATAGCAGGACCTGCTACAACCTATCAGCCCTGGCTGTGCACAAGATTGTGTTGTCATTCTAGTGAAATACAGAAGGCCTTCTTAGAGGGTGTTGTGTACAGTTACTGATAAAAGGTTGTGGGGGGATTTCAGAATTGGCACTTAATTGTATTGCTGGTTGGTATATGTTTTTCCTTTGCTCCCGGTTGACCCCTGGGAGTGTATTGCGTGCCACGGGAGAAGGGTAAAGCTCCAAGAGGAGGGCTTCCTGTCCCGTTGGGCTTTGTGATAAGGGCTATGTGTGTGCATTGCCCTCTATCAGCCAGTCTTGAGTATGTTATGTTTACAGAGAGCTGACTAAGAGACTGACTCATAGTGGTATCTATGAACCCTGACCGTGTGACCAGCCCTGGGCCTGAGACATACTTCCTGTTTCCTACTGTAGATTGTGTGGACTGGAGACCACAGGACCTGGCTGACCCAGTGCCCCACAGCAGAGCTCAATTTCTCTGGGAAAAGCCCTATGATCTGAATTGGAGATATTTATTTGAAATGCCCTTATTCTCACTAAATTCAATTGGTGTGTTTTTCTTAAATGCCACTTTTTGGTCAACATTGGTTGTAGCGAATTTCAATTGAAATGTGTATTTAGCTAGCACTGGTATCAACTCGGAACAAACACATTTGTTTGTCCTCTTTTCTCTATCTAAGAAGAAAATGTTTAAGAATTTGTCTGTTTTTGATACATAGGGAAGATGTTTTGGATTTGTTTGAATGCATATATTTTCTAAAGCTGCATCTGGGCTATATTTTTAACAACACTGCAATGAAAGATGTAAAGTGGTGCTCAACACTTTTGTTTCAGTGTATTTGTGTTACCATACAAAAATAGTTTCTCCGTCTTTTACACTTCTCATATGAAATCATATCTGTTTGACACCTGTCAGATAAGGCCACATACAGTCTTATAATAGTTTACAAGGGTATGCATATGTATCTGTTAAGTAGCTATACACAGTAGAAAGGTACACAGGCTCTACCTTTGCTGCCGTGACTGTGTTCTTGCTTCAGGTTTTGAAAACATGTCATTTGCCAAGCAGTACCATTTAGTTTACACTTAGTATTATAGCATTTGTCAAGAAAAAAACATGTAAAGATAGTTTTCCTTGTAGTAGCCATTGTACCATTTAATTCACTTTCTGATAGGATTGGGTTTGTATTTCATTTGTATAGGCAATATGCCATTTAAATTCCGAACACAAGCCTTGGATGTGCAGCTAAACAGATGGGCCATGGTACATAAGACTCGGATATTATTTTTTTTGCAATCATTTTGAAAGTGGATCTTCAAATGCGCTTGAGCCAGACTTGGATTTGTGTGAGACGTTCTGTGGTTGTGTAAACAGATCTGTAATTACAGACCTGTTAGGTCACATACTGGCCAGGATGTCTGAATTATGTTTGCAAACGATTAGCGATTTTTTGCAAACACTCGGTGCATTTTAGTATGGTCTTAGTATGGAGTGCAGACATTGTGTTTTAGGGAGCTTTTGTGAATGGGTTAGATTTAGGTTTGGCTGCAAGGGTATTGAGGCTGACTGCTTTCTTAAACTGTATTTCATTCTTTTTTTATTATTCTAAATCCAATTATTGGTGTGTTTGCACATGTTTATTTTCATGGGTAGTCGATGAGGGTTGATCTGAATTGATTGGGTTACAACTTTGCAAACATTCATATGACTTGGAAGTACTGTCTTGTCTGTGTATCTGCTCTACATTTCCAAACGACTAAATCAGGCTATTGTTAATAGTGCATACAGTACATGTAATACAGTGAATCAATGGCATCTGTTGCCAATAGTGTTCTAGCTGGTAGGACTATGAGTTTATTTGTTTTTGTTTATCTCTGATAATGTTGCTCAATAATGCTGTGTTGCTCAACAATGTCACGCAATGAGCTTTCTCACGTATTACAAGTGTATGTAGCCTGTTTTTGTAAATGTATGCCATCTCACTGCAGGTGCCAACTACAGATACTGCAGGTATCTACATAACATGTTATGATGTGAGAATAGAACAACACAATGTATCTTTATAAAGCATCCAAAACACATATTTTAGCTTAGTAGTTGGGCTCCTTGAGGCTGCTGCTGTTGCCAGCTTTGAGAGGAATGCCTGTTCCTGCATGTGATGCCAGAGACCTATGGATGCTGAGGTGAGAAGTCTTACAGGAGATTTTTTTGTCATCTAAAAGTGCTACTTTCAGAAATATTTCCCTGGGAAATGATGATCTTGTATTGTGACACTCCAGCCCAGACAGATTTATTTTTAAGTGATTTATGGTCATATTGTTACAAAACATTTGCCAGAAAACAGGCCATGTTTTCGCACAGCTAATTACAGTCATTTTCTTAAGGACTTACAGTAATAGTTTTTGGGAAGTGTCCTCGGGGTAGCTAGCAATGGGATAGTGGCTAATCTCATATGTCATGATGGAGGAACTAAACCACTTTTGTTTGATCATATCATTACAGATTTAATCAGGATTTTGTTTACTTTAGTTTATTTTTTGAGGAATTGGTGTGTAAACTGGAATAATAAACGTTATCCTTTATCATAAAGGAATTTCAGCAAGGCAGATGAAGCATGTGACACCACAAGTATTTGTAACGGTGTGCAGGTCTGGTCCAAGTTGACACTGTTCTGTATACTGAGATCAAGCTTGAGAATTAATGACTGATAAACATTAAATGTGACACTGCATAGAAAATACTCCATTTTTAAAGGGCTTCATTTTTTCAGCACACTTCCATTTCAATTTCTGTTGACCTGTTGTTGTAATAAAGACCACTATATCAATTTTTGATATAGAAAATACAGGGGGGCAAAATGTGCCACATGCACTACTTTTGTAGGAATCTTGAAAGCACACTTATTTGTTATGCCTATCCCACAGACCACAGCTACAATTTTGTTTTGGGGGGGGACGTTTGTTACAAGATCATGCGTGGGAGTGTGTATAGTAATTTGTTAAAGTTCTCCAAGTCACACTTTTTATGAAGCTGCAGCAAATGTATAGTGTTTTAGTTTATTAAATGGACATGTGGCTACTCTTCATGTTTGTGCCAGATTTGTGTTCACATATTATTTGTATGTTGGGGTACTGAGGATGCATTTTCACAGGTTGTCCACCAGATGGTTCTAAGTAGCCACAACCTGAGGAAGCTACAATATAGCCTGTGCTGTGCTGGGATGATGTCAAAAGTTTGCCTCTGTTTCTCTTTTTACATTTTTAATTAAGCTTAGTGCTGGCAGCTTTGAGATGAATGCATGCAAAGGTGGTGAAAATCATCAGAATTGATACTGCCTTAGAGAACATTTAACAAGATCAGGCATTTCATTCAAATGGTTAAAAAAAAGAGTTAATGTATCAGTAGTGAAGGACCATACCATTAAGTATTCTTCTCTCGATATCTGTTTCCTGCAAACTGCAACTTGGCCGCATTTTGTTAGGGAGATATGTTTTGCTTCCACATCACTGGTTTGACCACAAGGTTGTACTCACAGCTCACACGTCTTCAGTCGGCTGAAATTCCCGTGTGTGTTGCTGCCAATAAATTAGCGCATGCGTACTGCTGCTTGGAAGGAGGGGGAGGCCATCCATTTCATTTACGAGGCCTGTGCGAACTCCGCATAGAGCGAGCGGCCAAACGTCAAATTGGGATATTCTTCTTTTTACGGTAGACAAACTGGATGCTCGAAATAACAGACATCATCTTCATGGCCTGCCGCGTTAAGTTGTAAAGACATCTGGTCAACATAAAGCGATCTCTTACGGTGAGTTGTTGCATACTCAAGCAGTGTCTCTAGCGCCGTGATGCAGCACACCATCTCAGCACAGGAAAGCTTGAGAATATTTTGAAATATTAGGCGGTTTTGTATTTTTGAACTGAGTTTCTTACCGCCAGTATAGCTACATCCATTAGATGTAATTCCAAGTTGTTTTGAATTGTTCAACGGCACCACCCATTTAACCGGTGCTATTAGCTAGCTACATTATTAGCGACCTCCGAGTTCCTTCGGTCAGACTGACTGGTGCCGCGGCCAGGAAGGTCAGCCAATTGATGGAACCAAAGGGTTATTTGACCGGTAGTTTGTCTGAGTTGTTTGTGTTGTGGCCGCTGACAGCTCAGCAAAAACGACAAGGAAAACAGGAAGTGGGTATGTTATTGTCTGCAAGGAAAAATGTGTCACTGCATGCCTGAATTGTATTGTTAATCGCCTGGCCTCGTGCACAGCTCAGTGTAGTTACACTGTTGTGAGTGAATATGGTTCTGTGTTCCATACTAATATCTGACAATTTGTGATTTGTTCATTGTTGTGATTTAGGTTTATTGAGGATGTTGTCATAATCAATCCTCCGTCAACACGTTTTCTAACATTGTTGTCCCTATCATTACAAATGTTGCAATGTAACCCCATGTTATCGCGTGCTGGGGCATGCCTGTCTGAAACCATGTAGCCTCAACTCATTGTTGCCATACTTAGCTACAACCTTGTCTTTGTTATTATGAGCCATAGCGGTAATCAGAAGCTAGAGCATTTGGTTATGTCCAGTTGTTTTGGTTGTCTCTTCTTCTGGTATTAGTTAGGCTGTAAGCTTACATGCCATTGGAAGTATAATATTGTCAATGTGACAGAGCACCATAATATTGTTGTACTTGGCATGATGTGCTGTCAGTTAGGTTTAAAGAAACCGGTGTCAAAAGCCTATAATGAATGCAATGTGAAATATTTTGTTTTACTTTTCAGGGGTCGTGGATGGTCACATGAACAATTTGGGCATCATAGAGGAGTAATGAACTAAATCACTTCTCTGCCTAACAAATGCCCTGTCTTCACTCTATGGTTATTAAGTGCAAAGTGTAATGTAGCAGATACTTGAGCTTTGGGTTTTCCATTAGAGAAAAATCTGTAATCAAGATGGCGGGAGGAGTTGATCCTGCCTTTCATTATCCCCCGAGGTATCTGGAAACCAGACTGCAACATGTTTGGGCTCTATGTTGTCTGAGCTGGGCCTTCTGCTGCCTTGTTGGGTTGTCCACCTGGCACATGGAGGCTGAGTGAGTGGTTGCGTCCAAAGTGTGCTCTTGTGCACTCAAGGTAAGTGAGCAAGTATGCACTTAGGGCATAAGGGTAGGCTATAGAATTGGTATGCAGTAATTGAAGACAGGGCTGTTCTCATCTCTCTGTAAAGGCAAGCAGACCATCTACTGATACCCTGATGAAGGCAGTTGTCAAAATGCACTGTTTAAGAAGTTTGCAAGCAAACTTCCATTTTGTTACCAAGAGTTGCTGAATAGATAGGTTAGCTGACAACGTCATGAGTTCTTCCATGGGGCAGAACTCGGCGTGTTGTGATTCTGGATGGCCAGCAGAACTCGGCGTGTTGTGATTCTGGATGGCCAGATTGTCATTCTTGCAAGCAAACTGCCATTTGGGAATTATAAGTGGCTCATTTGAAGACATATTGATACCATGTCTTGTTTTGAGGTGTTTTAAATAATTTTATGTCAGTGTTTAATATGGTTGAAATTCGCTAGCTAGCTAACCAGCAACTGTAACAATCTATTTGAGAGTCAAGTGCTCATGATGTAATTTTATTTTATTAACCTTGGACACAATATACACGTTGTCCACAGTCTAAGCCAACCCTGTCTGTTTTGCACACTCCTCGGTTTTGTTCCAAAACAACCAACCCGTCTATCTTTCGCTTTGCTCCAGTATTCATGCACCATGGTTATCTAGTGAGATAGCGACAGACCCCATCTACTGAGGCAGACCCATGCAGGTACGGAATGCATGACCAAACCATCAATACACCTTCCTCTGCTCTTTGTTAATAGCTCACACTGCAGTATTGATCGACTGATGGATTGATTGATTGACGGTAGATTGCATTAGCCACTGAGCATGGCAGGCTGAAGAAGACGAGGTGTCAGCTGGAGCTCATTTCTGCTCACCCTTGTCTCTATGAAGTATTCAGTATCTCAGAGCTCAGCTTACACACTCAGCAGGAAGGGAGGTAATGGCTGCTCTCTGTCTGCTGTACACTCTCTCATTAGACATCTTAAGCCTGGCCAACAGGCCAAGGACCCTGACCTTTAAACAGTTGCCACTTTCTATTTCTTTCTCCTCCCAAATGTTTTTTTTTCTCTCTCTCTGGAATGCATGTTGGTTTTTATTTGTAGATTTGTGTAGTCCTCAATTGAAAGTGGCATTAAGTTGATCTGGTGGGCACTAGACTAGCGTACCTAGATGTTCCTGTTTTTATTCCCTTTTACCTCCATCCTCAGTCAGTTTAAATTTGCTTGGCATAGTTGTTTTTAGAGGAGAAATGTAGTTTTGAGGTTAATGAGTTGGTTAGTTGTGTGTGTCTGAGCAGTGCCTGTGTGGGTTGTTAGGGGCCTGGAAGGAAAGAAATTGCCCCACACTCCCTGCTGTCTCGTTCAACAAGGCACATCTGGGGCATGCATTTGAGCTACATTCTGTTTATTGAATATCTATCAGTAAGATGGTGAGAGAAGTAGCCTAGGCCTAGATGGTGTTTGTTGACATGCACTCTGACCCTTGGATTCTGTATGTGGTGGATCATGCTAGGATCCATTTAAGTTATCCAATCAGAACCATGTCATACTAACAACATGTTTTAGTAGCACCACCATAAGTGTAACACAATGCACTATAATTATTTTCACACAGTGCAGTCAGTGTGCAGCTTTCAAAGAGGCTGGCCTTGTAGCCGTTCAGCTTCATATTATTCTATGTCATTAAAACAACCCTGGCACTGTGGTCTCTATGTAACATGGGAGTAGAGGTGGCAGAGAGCCATATTAGCCCTGCTCTCTCTTCTCTCCCTCTGGTGCTCCTATGTCTCCTTCTCTCTGTTCAGCAGCTGTGGAAGGAAGGAGCAGTGTTGTGTTGGGGCCCACATGGAGGGCGAGACCCCTCCGGCCCTGCCTACCACCCAGCAGAAAGGGGGCATTGTGGTGGCGGTCTGAGGCACAAACACAGTGGGCGAGCATCTCCATCTGGGCAGCGGCTGGCCAGGCAGGCTGCTCCTTGAGAGGTGCATGCATTTCCTGCTACTGGGCCTGCTGGACAGCCACAGGGACCCTCACATTTCTAAGGAGAGCACAGCTGCTGGCCTGACACACACACTGAGACCCAGTGAGACATTCGCTCCCTGTTGAGAATCATTTTACACCAATCTGACCCAAAACCCAGATTAGAATAACTGCCTAAGGTGTTATTTGTCTAATTGAGTGTTTGCATTGGTGTAAAAGCACACATCTTCTTTACTTCTATAAAAGGTCCTACACAGATTTTGGTAGAATGTGGTTGTCGTTTTAAAACACTCACAGGTTTACTGACTAAGGATCACATTTACACCACTACTTTCAGTAACTGTTGCCTTCCCAGGCCGACCGCAGTGTGTCACCGAGAAGGGTGACATTGTTAACTTGGCAGGCAGCGCTGCTGTCGACTTGTCATGTCTGAGACCTGCTGCAACCCAAACCTTTTTTTATCTCAGTAATCACTCTCAAGTGATGATTTAAAGACCACACCGAGAGACATTCCACAGCTCAATATAGTAGACACAGATTTACAGGAGAGGTGATTGAAGCTCAGTCACTGAATGCCATCTATCCCTTGTTGCCTTATTCTTATGTTTTCAGACTCTTTTAGAACACAATTGCACAACCCCCTGTTGTGCGAACGGTCAGGTGGCCATGGTTAATTATTCAAATGTTGGGCTTTGGAAGGCATCAGTCAGGGTTTTGTGTTTGTGGGAGCTGATTTGAATTAATGAGAAAAAGATAAATGTTGCGCCGATTGGAACAGAAGGTCACTTCCTCCTACAGACTGAGCCATGCAGAAGAGCTCACATCAAGACACTTTGTTACATATTTTGCTGGCTGTGGCTGGCTAACCTGACTGGCTGTGGCTGGCTAACCTGACTGGCTGTGGCTGGCTAACCTGACTGGCTGTGGCTGGCTAACCTGACTGGCTGTGGCTGGCTAACCTGACTGGCTGTGGCTGGCTAACCTGACTGGCTGTGGCTGGCTAACCTGACTGGCTGTGGCTGGCTAACCTGACTGGCTGTGGCTGGCTAACCTGACTGGCTGACTGTTAAATTGATGGTGGACGACGGACTGACCGTTGTTTGGTATCATAGTTTCTGATTGTGGCATTTGATCGAGAGCGGGCATATCATAGAAATGCCTTGTCAGTAGCTAGGCCTAGGCTGCACCTCAGCCATATTGAGTGTACACAAGTATTTTGTCAAATTGCTGTGGACTGGGGGCTTTACCTGTTTGGCCTATTTCTGTTGGGGATGTGGTATTCATATGTGACCCTCATTGTCTTGTCCACACAGGGCTGAGGTTGTTCTGGCCCTGTGGTCACCTAGTTAGCAGGAAGTGTTGTGAAGTCACTGCAGGGAAGAGATGTATGCTGCTTGCCTGTCCTGTATTTTAGCCTGTGGTTTCCCCTGCTTTCCCCGCACTTCCCTAGGTAGGAGCAGCTCTATTGTAGATGCCTAACTTTGGATTTTGAGCCCTCAATGAAAGGGAGAGAATTATGTTGGTTGTTATGTAACTGGTGGGGCCGTGGGGGGTAGACTCATATAGCCTATCTACATTGTTCTTGACAGACTGACCTTTTTGTATGGAACACGGGATAAGTCCTAGCTGATACATCTGTCTCAGTGGGGAAGCCATCTACTATCATCTGCTGTTTGGAATTTAGGCCAACTTGTACAAGCTAACTTCAAATAACAACCAGCATCAAAGATGGAGGAATTCTCAACAATTGATCAGTAGACACTTACAAGTGTCTAGATTTATGAACTCTTAACAGTTTTACCTGACACCCTCTTTGAGCTCTTTGATAATTTTGCAGGTTATATGCTAGGTTTACTTCCTGAAAGCAGATGATTTCAAGGATTTTATCAGCTTGCAAGTCACCTCTGAACTTGATGTAGCACATTTGACTCAACAGCAGTTCAATCAGGCCAAAGGCAGCCCTCATCCAAGGGCTAGCTGGCCAATCAAGATGTGTGAGCTCTTGTCTTGGTACATGAGAATGGTTTCTGGAAAAGGAGAGGAACTTGCATCAGCTATTGATTGATACTTAAGGAGGATGATTGCTCTGGTAGTCTGAGCATGCTTAGTGATGTGCTTGTCTGTAGTCTCTCTTTCAGACTACTCTGCTATGGTGGGGGGCTGGTCATGTTCTTTGTGAAAGCCTTCCACCGTACAGCCATGTTGTGTTATCACCCTTATTACTAAGACAAGCAGCACTAGTTTAATTCTCTCAATGCTCTCTTCAGTCCTTGACTGGGGTACTGAGAGTGTCAACTAGCAGTGTTATTAACACTGCATAAATAGCTATAATTACTTTTTGCAGTAATTGTTAATACTTCACACTCAACTCCTGGAACGTCTTCAATTTTGAGTATGCCAATTCAGTTTCCTGTGTCTAAGAATAGTAGCTTCAGGAAGTTAGTTAACTGTCAGACACTGCTCTTGTAGTGGTTTATGTCTGTTATTGGACAGGCCATCTAGCTGGGATGGAGAGCTGATGTCCAGTCTGAACAGTGCTGCTCTGCTCTTTACACACACACACACACACACACACACACACACACAGCATTCTGCTGACAGGCTGCCTAGCTGTTGCATCTCTCCAGGCCTTTACGTTACTATATCAGGGTTAGCTTTGGGGAAAATAAACCACTGCTGTCGCTAGTTCCTCCCCAACCAACTCCTCTGAGCCTCTGGGGAATGTTATAATGTGCCAGACAGTCATTCTGCATGTTCTGACCGTGTTAGGTGTTGGTTGGTTTGTTTTGCAGCATTAACCTCATTGTGGTGAGGCAGGGACTCGGGTAGAGTTTGGGTGAGTATTAAAGCTCACACACACTGGTAGGATTGTCAAACGTTTGCCTGCCGACAGTACTTAGTACCTCTGAACAGAGGGTCGGCGGTCAATCCCTTTTTTGTGTTCACACAGCAAAGACCTTGGAATTCGTCAGCCACTCAGCCTTGTTAAAATACTCTAAACCAGAAGGTTGCAGTAGCGTTATTTGGCAATGCCTATCCGTGCTTAGGGTCTAGATTCCAAGCTATCTGCGCTAATGTTGCTTTTTTTTTTTCATAATCCCATACGGCCAGTGCCAGCCCATAGCCAAATGTTTAGCTAGCTAATGTTAGCATATTCGCTAGCTAGCACAACCGTGCAGTGTCCTTAGCTAGCTAACACGGGCAGCCGTTTTAATAGAGACTAGCTAATCCATTGTGATTTAATTATGTCAATACTAGCTACAGTGGTTAGCTAGCTTGGAGGAAGTAGATAGTGTTTTGTGCATTGCGTCTGTGTACTTAGCTAGCTAAAATCCTATCGCCTACATTGCATATTAAGTGTGACTGGCTCATCTGTAGATTTATGGTGAAAATGCCATTAAAAAAATATATATATATATATATTTTTTTTTTGTTGGCTCCCCATGTGGAGTTTGAGCCAATCAAAGAGCACAGAAGTCAGCCTCCCGGGTGGCGCAGCTGTGCCACCAGAGACTCTGGGTTTGCACCCAGGCTCCGTCGCCGCCGGCCGCGACTGGGAGGTCCGTGGGGCGACGCACAATTGGCCTAACGTCGTCCGAGTTAGGGAGGGTTTGGCCGGTAGGGATATCCTTGTCTCGTCGCTCACCAGCGACTCCTGTGGCGTGCCGGGCGCAGTGCGCGCTAACCAAGGTAGCCAGATGCACGGGGTTTCCTCCGACACATTGGTGCGGCTGGCTTCCGGGTTGGCGGTGCGCTGTGTTAAGAAGCAGTGCGGCTTGATTGTTGTGTTTCGGAGGACGCATAGCTTTCGACCTTCGTCTCTCCCGAGCCCTTAAGGGAGTTGTAGCAATGAGACAAGATAGTAGCTACTAACAATTGGATACTACGAAAAGGGGGTAAGAAAATTTAAAACAAAGAGCACAAAAGTCGAGTTGTTGGCCACTGACGAGCATTGTGATCCTAAAAGTAGAATCCGTAGGTTCGTTGCAGGTACCACTTTTGTACTAGCAAGAGAAGGAAAGGCCTAGTGTCATAAGTACCAATCGGCAGTGAGATTTTGTTTAAATGCTTCAGGAGTAGCTCCTGCCTTCATGTATCTTAGTTGAATGGTTTCAGATGGAACAGTGCATTAGAGGTCCTCACAGTGGGATGTACCCAGATCCCTTTCACCTATGGATCAATATTGTGTTTTAGGGTTATCCTAAATGAATCCTACATTTGTGTAGGCTAGGGTTACCAGCACCCTAACCTCTGCCATGCGACGCTACTCTTTGCTCCCACTCCATGGCTCATGTTTCCCTGGACTTTGACCTCTGCTGGGCCTGACCTGGCTGGGGTGTTATCGTTTGTCCAGATAGTTAAATGTTTTGCCCCGAAAACTAGTTTCTATTCAGGTAGGCGCCCATCCCGTTTTCTTATGTTTGAAAAGAAGGGAGAGAGTAGTAGAGATATGACTTTCGCCTCGTAGCACTCCTGTCATCATGAAGTGCTTTGAGAGACTATTCAAGGATCATATCACCGTCACCCAAGACCCACTTCAATTTGCTTACCGCCCCAATAGGTCCACAGATGATGCAATCGCCATCACACGCACACTGCCCTATCCCATCTGGACAAGAGGAATATCTATGTAAGAATGCTGTTCATTGACTACAGCTCAGCATTCAACACCATAGTATCCTCCAAACTCATCATTAAGCTTGAGACCCTGGTTCTCGACCCTGGACTTTCTGACGGGCAGCCCCCAGGTGGTGAAGGTAGGAAACAACACCTCCACTTTGCTTATCCGCAACACTGGGGCCCCACAAGGGTGCATTCTCAGCCCCCTCCTGTACTAGGATAGTGAGCACCCCCCTAACCACATCAGCGGGACCACAGTGGAGAAGGTCGAAAGCTTCCAAGTTCCTCAGGGTACATATCACAGACAAACAGAAATGGTCCACACACAGTGTGGTGAAGAAGGCACAGCGGCGACCTCTTCATCCTCAGGAGGCTGAAAAAAAATTGGCTTGTCACTGAACACCCTCACTAACTTTTATAGGTGCACAATTGAGAGCATCCTGTCGGGCTGTATCACCGCCTGGTACGGCAACTGCACCGCCTACAACCGCAGGGTTCTCCGGAGGGTGGTGCAGTCTGCACAACGCATCACCGGGGGCAAACTACCTACCCTCCAGGACACCTACAACACCCAACGTCACAGGAAGGCAAAAAAGATCAAGGACAATAACCACCTGAGCCACTGCCTGTTCACCCCGCTTCCATCCAGAAGGTGAGGTCGGTACAGACAAAGCTGGGACAGAGAGATGGAAGCTGTTATTCAATCTCAAGCCATCAGATTATTAAACAGTCATCACTATCACAGAGTGGCAGCTGCCTATTTAGACTTAATATCATTGTCCTCTTTAATAAATGAACACTAGTCACTTTAATAACGCCAATTTAAGAATGTTTACATATCTCGTGTATCCTACACGATCTATTGCATCTTAGCCGATCTGTCACTGCTCGTCCATATATTTTTATATTCTTATCCCATTCCTTTACTAGATTGTGTGTATTAGGTTTTGTTGTGCAATTGTTGATATTACCTGTTAGATACTGCTGTGCTGTCGGATCTAGAAGCATAAGCATTTCGCTACACTTGCAATAACATCTCCCATCCATGTGTATGTGAATAATTTGATCTAACTGCAGTGCAATGATTTGTCTTGAGCTGTCATGCATTGCAAAGCACAAAGCTAACAACAGTCTAGCTATGGTTTCATCATAGACATGGAAATGCCAATGGCCTGTATTTATGTTGAGTTTAAGTGTCAAGCTCATGCACAAACACTGGTCATCTTCACCCCCAGTATGTGAGGCTATTGTACAGTCATAAACAACCTGTTGGCCTTGTCTCTATGCTCTCTGCTCCACAGGGCTCCCTGCAACTGCTGCCTCTGCAAGCATTTGCAGTTTACTTTGCAGAAATCCTCTCTAAGCATCTCTCACTAGGCCTATGATCTCATAGATTATCACACGCACACACACACCCCTTATCTCTGATGGCCTCTTTTTATGCAGGTCAGACAAAAAGAGGCCTCTTGGTGTAGGCTGAGAAATGATGTGTGCGCTATCATGGGAATCTCTCATGTAGCCTATCCCACTTCTCTCTTCACACTCCTCTTAATGGGATCAATTCTGCCTGCCACTCTAGTCACTTTCTAATGCATTCATTGGGCGTAGGATAAGATGGCTTTCCATTTACCGCTGTTGGACATGTTTTAAGTTCTCTCCAACCCTACCTGTCTTCACACCATTGAGACATCCGCTTGCTTTCTTGCCCTCATTTTGTTAAATGTGTTAATGTTGTTTGCTTGAGATTGTAATGAAGACTTGTCCACATGTTGCTTGGCTTCTTGGCACCTATGTGAGAGAGGAAGACACAGCAGGCAGCCCTGTGTGGTATAATAATGTCATTGAGAGAAGGATTCTTTATATCAGTAATGATGAATGGTTTGCGTCTGAGATGAGCTCTAAACAGCTCCGCTCATACAAAGAACTGAATACAAAAATATATGATGCCAGCGTGTCTGTTCTGGCTACATCTTTTGTGTGCGTCTTTCTGGCTGTGTGACAGTATGTTGAGTAGAGGTCGACCGATTTATGATTTCTCAACGCCGATACCGATTCTTTGAGGACCAAAAAAAGCAGATGCCTATTTTAAAATACAATAAAATTAACCAATTAATTTACATTATTTATTTGTAATAATGACAATTACAGCAATACTGAATAAACACTTATTTTAACTTAATATAATACATCAATAAAAAATCAATTTAGCCTCAATAATGAAACATGTTCAATTTGGTTTAAATAATGCAAAAACAAAGTGTTGGAGAAGAAAGTAAAAGTGCAATATGTGCCATGTGAAAAAGCTAACGTTTAAGTTCCTTGCTCAGAACATGAAAACATATGAAAGTTGGTGGTTCCTTTTAACATGAGTCTTCAATATTTTAAGGTAAGAGGTTTTAGGTTGTAGTTAATATAGTATTTATAGGACTATTTCTATACCATTTGTATTTCATATACCTTTGACTATTGGATGTTCTTATAGGCACTATAGTATTGCCAGTGTAACAGTATAGCTTCCGTCCCTCTCCTCGCCCCTATCTGGGCTCGAACCAGGGACACATAGACAACAGCCACACTCGAAGCAGCGTTACCCATCGCTTCACAAAAGCCGCGGCTCTTGCAGCGCAAGGGGAATAACTACTCCAAGTCTCAGAGCGAATGACATTTGAAACGCTATTAGAGCGCACCCCGCTAACTAGCTAGCCGTTTCACATCGGTTACACTAGCCTAATCTCGGTAGTTGATAGGCTTGAAGCCATAAACAGCGCTGTGCTTGCGAAGAGCTGCTGGCAAAACGCACGAAAGTGCTGTTTGAATAAACGCTTACGAGCGTGCTGCTGCCTACCATCGCTTAGTCAGACTGCTCTATCAAATCATAGACTTAATTATAACATGATAACACACAGAAATACCAGCCTTAGGTCATTAATATGGTAGAATCCGGAAACTATCATTTTGAAAACAAACAATGTTTATTTCAGGGAAATATGGAACTGTTCGGTATTTTATCTAATGGGTGGCATCCCTAAGTCTAAATATTCTTGTTACATTGCATAACCTTCGATGTTTTGTCATAATTATGTAAAATTCTGGCAAATTAGTTCGCAATGAGCCAGGCTGCCCAAACTGTTGCATATACCCTGACTCTGCATGCAATGAATGCAAGAGAAGTGACACAATTTCACCTGGTTAATATTGCCTGCTAACCTGGATTTCTTTTAGCTAAATATGCAGGTTTAAAAATGTATACTTCCGTGTATTGATTTTAAGAAAGACATTGGTGTTTATTATGGTTAGGTACAGTCGTCCAACGATTGTGCTTTTGTTAAATCATCCCCCAGCATTGCATCGATTATATGCAACGCAGGACACGCTAGATAAACTAGTAATATCATCAACCATGTGTAGTTATAACTAGTGATTATGATTTTTAAAATTTTTACAAGATAAGTTTAATGCTAGCTAGCAATTTATCTTGGCTTCTACTGCATTCGCGTAACAGGCAGTCTCCTTGTGGAGAGCAACGAGAGGCAGGTGGTTAGAGCGTTGGACTAGTTAATGGTAAGGTTGCAAGATTGGAACCCCCTGAGCTGACAAGGTGAAAATCTGTCATTATGCCCCTGAACAAGGCAGTTAACCCACCGTTCCTAGGCCGTCATTGAAAGTAAGAATGTGTTCTTAACTGACTTGCCTAGTTAAATAAAGGTATTATAAAAAAGATAGTAGCTACTAAAACAATTGGATACCACGAAATTGGGGAGGAAAAAGGGGTAAAATAAATAAAATATATATTTTTTTAAAGATGAAAAAATCGGCGCCCAAAAATACCAATTTCCGATTGTTATGAAAACTTGAAATCGGCCTTAATTAATCGGTCAACCTCTAATGTTGTGTGATCTGACTTGATGTGTGCTGGGTGAATCTAGGCCATATGTAGAGACTAGAGGAGCTATAACACACTTCAGCACACTGTCCTAACCTGGAGCTCGAGGACTTGCAGTCTTGCACTGACTAAACCATAATGTCTGTACCATATGATCATTTTCATTTCCCTATCAAGAATTCATTGCCTTCATTACAATGAAGGATGTTTATTTATTCTGCTTTTCATTTGTTGAATATCTTTATTGACAATCTCTTTCTGTGAGACAAAGATAATAATATCAGAAGATATTCATGAATTGTAGCCTACCACAATTGCCTTTTTTGTCTCATCAGGAGCCTAGCCTATATCTTTAGAGGATATATGAGGAAGAGAATTCAATTCCACTCTCTGTGAGCTTGCATGTGAGTCTCTGTGGAGGATGCTAATGTAAGTCTGTGTTTATTATTCACAGGCTAGCTGTGTGTGTGATTATTCGCAGTGCTGGCTGGTGTACAGTAGGGTCCGATGGCCGCGGGGTATGGCTCCATTATTCATGTTTAGTGTCCGAGTGAAACAACTCTCACAGGGGACCAGTACGGAAAAGTATGACATTGTATGCACTCACTACTGTAAGTCTCTCTGGATAAGAGCTTCTGCTAAATTACTAAAAGGTAAAGGACTCACTGTCACTGCAGCCCTGAAGCCTTTACCACAGCAGCACGGGATAGCCCTTCACCCCACAACCTCTCTTCTTTATGGACATCTCCCTCACTTCCTTTGTTCTCTCCTCTGTATTTCCTGTCACTCTTCTTCCCTCACTCTCCCCTGCCACAGTCTGTCAGTTGGAGATGAGTGATTTGCGTTGTTGTACCAGGACCCTGCTGATGCTGAACCCTCTCATTGCTGTGTGTGATGAGGCTCTTTGTCACCTATTACTCTGACTTCTCCTGTAGATAGAGTGGGGAGCTGTGCAGTGAAATGAGGCACATTGACTGAGGCAGGCAGACTGCTTCTCTGAGTATTTAAGACACTGCAACAGTCTATTTTGCTGCTAGTGCCGGTAACCTGCTGTCAGGACCGAGCACAATCATTTCTCTCTCGCTCACACTCTCACTCACTCTCTCAGCCTCCCAAATCCCCTTTCATGGCTCAAGCTCCTTCTGCCTCGATTTGTCTCTGTTCAAGGGACTCCTTCATCACTCCAATCCACTCCTCCCCTCTGCCTCCATACTGCTTGACAACTAGACGTCCTACCCCCCCCTCCTTCTTTTCTAGCCGTCTGCTCACCTTCCCCAGAATTTCCTTTGTGGCATCTCTGACATCCTGTGGCGGAGAAAATCCCCTCATGTATGTATGTATGTATGTATGTATGTATGTATGTATGTATGTATGTATGTACACACACACACACACACACACACAACTAATGTATGCAATTATGAAAGTGAATGCAGTCTCACTTTGCCTGGATATGCATAGGCTATAAATAGCACGAGCTGCTGTGCTGAGATTGAGACCACAGCTAAGAGAGCTGCTGTGGCTCTGCTGCTAACAGCAGCTTCTGAAGGGAAGAGGATTCTTGCTGCCTTTCACCTTCTATTACTGTGCTGTCAAAATAGGCTACACATTCACTCAGATCAACACCCTCCATTTCTTCTGCATGACATACTGTACTATATTCAAGTGCATACTGCTGCCTTGCTGTCTTTCATGTGAGAATTTCTTACATGCTCACTCTACACCATGTTTTTCTACAAATGGATAAGAGGATGGGGAATTTATTAGTGGTGGGGGGGGGGGATTGATATACAGTTGCCCATCACAATATTTTGGATTATATTGATAGTTTGACTCCAGGTGTGTGTGTACAGTTTAAGTCGGAAGTTTACATACACCTTAGCCAAATACACTTAAACTCAGTTTCTCACAATTCCTGACATTTTATCCGAGTTAGGATCACTACTTTATTTTAAGAATAAAGCTTTTATTTCTTTCATCACATTCCCAGTGGGTCAGAAGTTTACATACTCAATTAGTATTTGGTAGCATTGCCTTTTTAAAATTGTTTAATAACTTGGGTCAAATGTTTCAGGTAGCCTTCCACAAGCTTCCCACAATAAGTTGGGTGAATTTTGGCCCATTCCTCCTGACAAAGCTGGTGTAACTGAGTCAGGTTTGTAGGCCTCCTTGCTCACACATGCTTTTTCAGTTCTGCCCACAAATGTTCTATAGGCTTGAGGTCAGGGCTTTGTGATGGTCACTCCAATAGCGTGACTTTGTCCTTAATAGAGGTCGACCGATTATGATTTTTCAATACCGATACCGATTATAGGAGGACTAAAAAAAGCAGATTCCGATTTATATAAAATAAAAAATTATTTGTAATAATGACAATTACAGCAATACTGAATGAACACTTATTTTAACTTAATATAATTCATCAATAAAATCAATTTAGCCTCAAATAAATAATGAAACATGTTCAATTTGGTTTAAATAATGCAAAAACAAAGTGTTGGAGAAGAAAGTAAAAGTGCAATATGTGCCATGTAAGAAAGCTAGCGTTTAAGTTCCTTGCTCAGAACATGAGAACATATGAAAGCTGATGGTTCCTTTTAACATGAGACTTCAATATTCCCACTTAAGAAGTTTTAGGTTGTAGTTATTATAGGACTATTTCTCTCTATACGATTTGTATTTCATATACCTTTTGATTATTGGATGTTCTCATAGGCACTTTAGTATTGCCAGTGTAACAGTATAGCTTCCGTCCCTCTCCCCGCCCCTACCTGGGCTCGAACCAGGAACACATCGACAACAGCCACCCCCCATGCAGAGCAAGGGGAACAACCACTCCAAGTCTCAGAGCGAGTGACGTTTGAAACGCTTTTGGCGGTCACCCCGCTAACTAGCTTGCCATTTCACATCGGTTACACCAGCCTAATCTCGGGAGTTGATAGGCTTGAAGTCATAAACAGCGCAATGAAGCATTGCGAAGAGCTGCTGGCAAAAGGTATGAAAGTGCTGTTTGAATGCTTACGAGCCTGCTGGTGCCTACCATCGTTCAGTCAGACTGCTCTATCAAATCATAGACTTAATTATAACATAATAACACACAGAAATACGAGCCTTAGGTCATTTAATATGGTTGAATCTGGAAACTATCATCAGTGAAATACGGAACCGTTCCGTATTTTATCTAACGGGGGTGGCATCCATAAATCTAAATATTCCTGTTGCATTGCACAACCTTCAATGTATGTCATAATTACCTAAAATTCGGGCGAATTAGGCGGCCCAAACTGTTGCATATACCCTGACTCTGCGTGCAATGAACGCAAGAGTGGCTTCTTCTTTGCTGAGCTGCCTTTTCAGGTTATTTCGATATAGAACTTGTTTTACTGTGGATATAGATACTTTTGTACCTGTTTCCTCCAGCATCTTCACAAGGTCCTTTGCTACTGTTCTGGGATTGATATTCCCTTTCGCACCAAAGTACGTTCATCTCTAGGAGACAGAACGCGTCTCATTCCTGAGTGGTATGACAGTTGCGTGGTCCATGATGTTTATACTTGCGTACTATTGTTTGTACAGATGAACGTGGTACCTTCAGGCGTGTGGAAATTGCTCCCAATGATGAACCAGCCTTGTGGAGGTATACCATTTTTTTTCTGAGGTCTTGGCTGATTTCTTTTGATTTTTCCATGATGTCAAGCAAAGAGGCACTGAGTTTGAAGGTAGGCCTTAAAATACATCCACATGGACACCTCCAAATGACTCAAATGATGTCAATTAGCCTATCAGAAGCTTCTAAAGCCATAAAATGATTTTCTGGAAATTTCCAAGCTGTTTAAAGGCACAGTCAACTCAGTGTATGTAAACTTCTGACCCACGAATTGTGATGCAGTGAATTATAAGTGAAATAATCTGTCTGTAAACAATTGTTGGAAAAATTACTTGTGTCATGCACAAAGTCTTAACCGACTTGCCAAAACTATAGTTTGTTAACAAGAAAGAGGTTGAAAAATGAGTTTTAATGACTCCAACCTAAGTGTATGTAAACTTCTGACTTCAACTGTATATAGCCTAGGCTAAAATAAATAATTTTTATATATATATATATATATATATATATATACTGCTAAAAAAAATAAAGGGAACACTTAAACAACACAATGTGCCTTGCGAAAGTATTCAGCCCCCTTGAACTTTGCGACCTTTTGCCACATTTCAGGCTTCAAACATAAAGATATAAAACTGTATTTTTTTTGAGAAGAATCAACAACAAGTGGGACACAATCATGAAGTGGAACGACATTTATTGGATATTTCAAACTTTTTTAACAAATCAAAAACTGAAAAATTGGGCGTGCAAAATTATTCAGCCCCTTTACTTTCAGTGCAGCAAACTCTCTCTCCAGAAGTTCAGTGAGGAGCTCTGAATGATCCAATGTTGACCAAAATGACTACTGATGATAAATACAATCCACCTGTGTGTAATCAAGTCTCCGTATAAATGCACCTGCACTGTGATAGTCTCAGAGGTCCGTTAAAAGCGCAGAGAGCATCATGAAGAACAAGGAACACACCAGGCAGGTCCGAGATACTGTTGTGAAGAAGTTTAAAGCCGGATTTGGATACAAAAAGATTTCCCAAGCTTTAAACATCCCAAGGAGCACTGTGCAAGCGATAATATTGAAATGGAAGGAGTATCAGACCACTGCAAATCTACCAAGACTTGGCCGTCCCTCTAAACTTTCAGCTCATACAAGGAGAAGACTGATCAGAGATGCAGCCAAGAGGCCCATGATCACTCTGGATGAACTGCAGAGATCTACAGCTGAGGTGGGAGACTGTCCATAGGACAACAATCAGTCGTATATTGCACAAATCTGGCCTTTATGGAAGAGTGGCAAGAAGAAAGCCATTTCTTAAAGATCTCCATAAAAAGTGTTGTTTAAAATTTGCCACAAGCCACCTGGGAGACACACCAAACATGTCGAAGAAGGTGCTCTGGTCAGATGAAACCAAAATTGAACTTTTTGGCAACAATGCAAAACGTTATGTTTGGCGTAAAAGCAACACAGCGCATCACCCTGTACACACCATCCCCACTGTCAAACATGGTGGTGGCAGCATCATGGTTTGGGCCTGCTTTTCTTCAGCAGGGACAGGGAAGATGGTTAAAATTGATGGGAAGATGGATGGAGCCAAATACAGGACCATTCTGGAAGAAAACCTGATGGAGTCTGCAAGAGACTGGGACGGAGATTTGTCTTCCAACAAGACAATGATCCAAAACATAAAGCAAAATCTAGAATGGAATGGTTCAAAAATAAACATATCCAGGTGATAGAATGGCCAAGTCAAAGTCCAGACCTGAATCCAATCGAGAATCTGTGGAAAGAACTGAAAACTGCTGTTCACAAATGCTCTCCATCCAACCTCACTGAGCTCGAGCTGTTTTGCAAGGAGGAATGGGAAAAAATGTCAGTCTCTCGATGTGCAAAACTGATAGTGACATACCCTCACGCGACATACAGCTGTAATCGCAGCAAAAGGTGGCGCTACAAAGTATTAACTTAAGGGGGCTAAATAATTTTGCACGCCCAATTGTTCAGTTTTTGATTTGTTAAAAAAGTTTGAAATA
>NC_056432.1:71337021-71419521 GCF_018296145.1 Oncorhynchus tshawytscha
ACTCAGAGCAGCCTGGCTCCCTATCTCAGGGCACATCGTGTCTCACTGCGCTAGCACTAATTGTAGCCCACTTCCTGGTTCCTGCTGCTAGGGTCTGTAGGAGAGCGGCAGCAGACAACACCGTGACAGCTGGGCCTTGTCTGACTGCAGCAATTTAGCCGCCAGATACAGTCTGTCTGGGCCCTGCTTTAGAACCGCCAACACTCCAAACAGAGCACAATACCTCAAACTTCCACTCTGCGCTGCAAGGGAGGGTTCATGTTCAGTTCTCCTCACTCAGTTAGGCTAAGGCTAGTAGAAAGTAGATGCTGTGAGGACACCAGTCATGACACTGGACTGTGCTTTTCACCATAGGATTGTTTACACTATGCCTCTGTGCAAAGAGAATAATGATATCTCACTTGTGTGCATAGCACTTGTGACTTCCATACTATGCAATGACATCTTTCATAGAACATAGGTGACCCATCTTGTGATTTTTGTTGTGGTTAGGCTAATCAATAGGAACTAAACTATTGAGTCATTTGTTGTGCACTTGTCTCGTCTACATCGGACCACTCCACTGAGCTGTGTGTGTATACTGTAGTGTGAGCTGTTGCTCTGTATTTACATAGTATGTCACATTTCCATATTTTTCCCCATACCTTTCTTTGCTGCCAGTAAACTCTACAATAACAACTTCTCTGTGCTACAGGCCCAGCACACACAAACACACCTGCAACCTCTGAGCCTACCATGAAACTCCTCCCAACATTAACTTTCACATGTCACCAAATAATTGATAAAAAAACACGGTTTTGCAAGCAATTCTACAGTAGCCTCAACAACACCCTCTATGGTAGCAACATGGTGTAGCTGGAGGACAGCAATTTTCTGTCCTCTGGGTACATTGACTTAAAACAACTAGTAGGCTCATGGTTCTCATCCCCTTCCGTAGACTTTCACAGTAATTATGATGACTTCTTTAGGAAGTCGTCCAGCCATTCACCCTTGCAGTATGAATTAACATCTTGTCCATCCAATCAAACGATCAGCGAATGAATCTAGTACTGCAAGCATAAACTACAGCTATCTAGCACTACAGTGCGTAAATTGTGGTGAGTAGTTGACTCAAAGATGATAGTTGAACAGTTTAGAACAAATTAAGGAGAAGAGGCAGGGAGAGGGAGATCTAGCTATATATTTATTGGTTTACCTTTTAGTTTACCAACTAATGCAGTTTTTAATTTAAGCTACTCAACAATAACTCAAACAGAGAAGAATGCTATTTATGTTCGCTAGCTGGCTAAGGCTACTCCTACCCCGGCCAACCGCTCCACCCCGGCCAACCGCTCCACCCCCCCCCCCTGCAGCTACTCGCCCAAGCCTCCCCAGCCTCTCCTTCACCCATATCCAGACAGCAGATGTTCTGAAAGAGCTGCAAAACCTGGACCAGTACAAATTAGCTGGGCTAGACAATCTGGACCCTCTCTTTCTAAAACTATCCGCTGCCATTTTTGCAACCCCTATTACCAGCCTGTTCAACCTCTTTCGTATCGTCCGAGATCCCTAAAGATTGGAAAGCTGCTGCAGTCATCCCCCTCTTCAAAGGGGGTGACACCCTAGACCCAAACTGTTACAGACTTCTATCCATCCTGCCCTCCCCATCTAAAGTCTTCGAAAGCCAAGTTAATAAACAGATCACTGACCATTTCGAATCCCACCGTACCTTCTCTGCTGTGCAATCCGGCTTCCGAGCCGGTCACGGGTGCACCTCAGCCACGCTCAAGGTACTAAACGATATCATAACCGCCATCGATAAAATACAGTACTGTGACAACACGTGATTGACAGAGTCGAAAGCCTTGGCCAGGTCGACGAAGACGGCTGGACTGATCCACCTCTATGCAGACGACACCATTCTGTATATTTCTGGCCCTTCCTTGGACAGCTAACTAACCTCCAAACGAGCTTCAATGCCATACAACACTCCTTCCTCCTTCCTGGACGGTTCCGATCTAGAAGATGTGGACAACTATAAATACCTAGGTGTCTGGCTAGACTATAAACCCTCCTTCCAGACTCATATTAAACATCTCCAATCCAAAATCAAATCTAGAATCGGCTTTCTTTTTCGCAACAAAGCCTCCTTCACTCACGCCACCAAACTTACCCTAGTAAAACTGACTATCCTACCGATCCTCGACTTCGGTGGTGTCATCCACAAAATAGCTTCCAACACTCTACTCAGCAAACTGATGCAAGCTATCACAGTGTCATCTGTTTTGTTACCAAATCACCTTTTTCCACCCACCACTGCGACCTGTATGCTCTAGTCGGCTGGCACTCACTACATATTCGTCGCCAGACCCACTGGCTCCAGGTCATCTATAAGTCTATGCTAGGTAAAACTCCGCCTTATCTCAGTTCACTGGTCACGATAACCACACCCACCCGTAGCAGACGTTCCAGCAGGTATATCTCACTGATCATCCCCAAAGCCAACACCTCATTTGGCTGCCTTTCCTTCCAGTTCTCTGCTGCCAGTGACTGGAACGAATTGCAAAAATCGCTGAAGTTGGAGACTTATATTTCCCTCACCAACTTAACATCAGCTAACCGATCACTGCAGCTGTACATAGTCCATCTGTAAATAGCCCATCCAACTACTTACCTCATCCCCATACTGTTTTTATTTGATTTACTTTTCTGCTCTTTTGTACATCATCTGCTCATTTATCACTCCAGTGTTAATCTGCTAAATTGTAACTATTCGCTCCTATGGCCTATTTATTGCCTACCTCATGCCTTTTGTGCACACTGTATATAGACTTTCTTTTCTCTTCTGTGTCATTGACTTGTTTGTTATTGGCTTGTTTATTGTTTACTCCATGTGTAACTCTGTCTGTGTCACACTGCTTTGCTTTATTTTGGCCAGGTTGCAGTTGCAAATGAGAACTTGTTGTCAACTTGCCTACCTGGTGAAATAAATAAAATAAAAAAGCAAATGGAATGAAATTGGGAGGGACCTAACTGAATTTGTCCTATAAACGTTTTGTTTCATTTTGCAACTGTTGGACTAATGATTACACCCCATATCAGCTAGATGCAGGCAAGAGTGTACAAGGCGGTATTGAATGTGTCACTGTTTCACCTTGATGACTCCAATTTTGTCTCTTGACCTGTGCACCTATGTTATGAACTTTAATTTGTAGGCTACGTTGTAGCAACCTATGATGGGTATAGGACAAATTTAGATGATCATTGAGTAACCTAAACCTATTGATATGGAATATGAATGACAGTCAGCCAATATGCTTTAATAGAAATAAGGCCATGCTCAGTAAAAAAAAAAAAAAAAGTCCTTCCTAATCTAGAACGGCACCGACCACCACTGCCAGACACTCCGGTCATGTAAGGTAGTTGAGTACTGAAATGTGAACTCAACTCTGCACCATCCATTTCTACCTGGAGCAACCTGTCATGTATATGCTGTTGAGAAACATTAGCTTACTACTCATATGTGGCACATATCAACACATTTTTTGTCTGTCACTGGCGTAGTTGTTACATACTGTAGGCCTAATCATGATTTGTGTGGTTGTTTTTGAAAGTGTGAATTACTGTTCACTTCTGACCAGCTGCAGCCATGGAGAGTTCAGCCAGCACAGGAAAACAATAAGTAGCATGCTGACTGCACAAGCAGAATGATCTCTCTCCACATGTAGCTGAAGCAATGCTATTCATCTGGGAGGCTCTTCTGGCAAACATATATACAGTACCTACTTGCTTAGTGCTTGTTGACTACACAAGCATGACATGGTAGAAACAATAGATTTTGCTGTGGATACTATCGATGTCTGTGTTCATTCAACGCTAGAGAGGAGTACTGAGAGGTTTTGGATTGATGGTTTTCCTTTCAGAGATGTGTTTTTTACACTCACTGGAGAGTGGCGTAAGGTTTTTCCAACTAGATACCTCGGCAGAGCACTGTGCTTGTAAAATTGAGTTTATTTATAGTTGTCTGTAGTACGCTGTCTCTTTCTCAGCAGTATTTCTTGGCTCTGTAAATGGATTGATTTAGACCTAGACCTAATGGAGCACCTAATGACTGTCATTGAACTCAGCAGAGAAAGGAGTGTTCTGCTATATGAAGAGGTAGTTATCATGGCTGTATAGTGTGTGTGTGTTACATCACTGTTGGTTTCCATGGTAGCAATATCAGCAGGGAGCCTGCGAGAGCTGAAAAGAATGGAGGGATGAGGGAGTGGGAAAGGAGAAAATTGCGCTCAGAGGTATAGAGCATCACTCACATGGCTGTGTGTGTAGGCACCTCAGTGAACTAGACTTGCTGAGTGGGTGCTAAGCATCTGTCTTTGACCTCCGTACGGCAGCACTGCTGCTGGAGTTGAGCTCATTTCTCAGATGTAATCCGCCTTCCTACCTTGGTTCAGAAACCTTGCCTCACCAGCTCTGTGTTGAATCTTCTCCTTTCACCAGCACTATAGGAGCAATGGATGATGGAATATGGCTGTTTCACACAAAAACACTGACTGACACTGAAGTGAGGAGGATATTCAGTCCCTCTTAGAGGACGATGGAAGTAGGCTAGATTAGAGATGCGTATGTATTATTAAAAACAACAGGTTTTTGTTGTGATGCTTTCCCTTTGCACTGACTGACACTAAGAATTCCAAATAGAAAAGTGGGTGGCCTCTGGGTATACCAGAGCTGTTATATTTGGCTCTGTCAGTTTGCATACAGATCTGTAGCAGTCTGCAATTAGCCAACTTCCTGTTTTAACACAGGATACAGGACACTCAGTGCTCTGCTGTGCTGTGAGCCATTGATACACCGTAGTGGCTGTATGGATGAGACATGCATAATTTAATGGTTCTAGAACTCTACCGTACATTTATGGAGTTCCCCTCCACACCAAGCCATCGGAAAATACGAGTCAGCCACTTCCAGTTCCCCCTCACTTCCTGTTCTCGGCGGGCCTGAGTTGAGAGGCAGTGGATGAGGTTGAGGGAGGCAGTGGATGAGGTTGTGTGATACTATACTGGCCCTCCTATGGTGAATTGACCATGCCGTGTGTGCCTTTGTCTGATGCAGCATAAACTGTATGGCCTTGTCGTGTGCCTCTAGTCTTTTCTCTGGCTTCCTCCTCTTTCTCATCCTCAGGGACAGGGCACAGAGACACGCTTCAGGCCCGGCATCTGCTGTGTTTTGCCTGCATACTATAGCCTAGATCCAGCCAAAACAGATCATACTGCTCACTAATGTAGCCTAGATGCAGCTGATACAGACCATACGGCTCTCTTACAGCCCTGCATACTGTAGCCTAGCCTACATACTGCTCTCTCAGAACTGCCCGTCTACTGTAGGTAGAAACACTGTAGGGTCGGCTACCTCCAGCCAATACAGATCATTCAGCTCTCACAGCACAGAGCTTTGCCTGACACAGATGAGCTGAGAAAGTGGTGGGTTTAGCTTTTAGCGATCTGAGCAGTGGACAACAGGCAGAGGGAGGCTTCATTTCCTTTGGGTGGATCAACTCTCATGCATTTACCTCTCTCTGAAGGTCACCATGGAGAGGCGCAATTATTAGAGCTTAGAAATGATTATCTGCATAGAGCAGTCTTTATTTTTTGGGGGCCTATATTTCACAAATTCTAGTGCGTAGGCTATTGCACTCTATAACAGCACATTAAGTGTTTTTTTTGTTTTTTTGCAGTAGATGAGGTTGTGCCAGTGTTCATGCACATTGGTTGAAAAACAAGGTTGTGACAGTATACTATTTTTCCTCTGCATGTGAATCTTATTCACAGTGACTGAGTTGAGTTGACATACAGTAAACTGCAGATTAAAGCTGTTTAACAGAACTAAGCAGAGTAGCATTTTGAATCTGGTTCTCTTTTGCTTAGTGACCAGACCACATGTGGTTGTCTACCAGGCTGAGCATACATCCTGTTCCAGTGTGGTGCTAGTCTGTCAGAGGTTGACTATCTTCTCTTCTGTTGTCCTGCAGCTCTGATGGTACCAGCTGACCAGTGACACCTGCCTGAGGACACCTCCCCCACCCCCTTTACCATGTCTGGGATCCAGGTGAGAGGAGAACACACCTGCACATGCTAGTAGTGCGAAAGTCAACTGTTTGTTCATCCCTGCTCGCAATTGCTAATAACCCATCCAACTGTATGTGAAAATCAGAGGCCCAATAACATTGCGCATATTTTTTACATTTATTTTTATTTCACCTTTTATTTAACCAGGTAGGCAAGTTGAGAACCAGTTCTCATTTACAATTGCGACCTGGCCAAGATGAAGCAAAGCAGTTCGACACGTCCAACAACACAGTTACACATGGAGTAAAACAAATATACAGTCAATAATACAGTAGAAAAATGAGTCTATATACAATGTGAGCAAAAGAGGTGAGAAGGGAGGTAAAGGCAAAAAAAGGACATGGTGGCGCAGTAAATACAATATAGAAAGTAAAAACAACCTTTAAAAAAACAAACACTGGAATGGTAGATTTGCAGTGGAAGAATGTGCAAAGTAGAGAGAGAAATAATGGGGGTGCAGGAGCAAAATTATAGATGGGCTATGTACAGGTGCAGTAATCTGTGAGCTGCTCTGACAGCTGGTGCTTAAAGCTGTATACAGAAAAGAGAGTCGGTCCAAAAATTGAACCCTGTGGCACGCCCATAGAGACTGCCAGAGGCCCGGACAACAGGCCCTCCGATTTGACACACTGAACTCTATCAGAGAAATAGTTGGTAAACCAGGCGAGGCAATCATTTGAGAAACCAAGGCTATTATTTTTTTCCCCCCATAAAAGTTATAAGCTCTTAGATTTAAAAAGTTGGGGGGGGGCCTACAACCCACTTATAACCACGCACCAGTTGAGAATCACTCCCCTAGAAGACTAAATAAATCCTTGCTCAACATAATATTATCATAAATCAATAGAATGAATGCTTCAATCTAGTTGACATCGGTAAAGTTCTGTCATCCCTGCTTCTTTTGCGGAGCAAAGACGTTTAGGGACTGGGTGGGGGGATTTTTTTTAATTTTAATTTTAAACTCAAAACAGAAGATTTTCTGTGCAAAGTTTGACCCGTTGTAATGAAATAGAAAGCTATGAAAACGACCCAACATGTTTCTGATAAAATATGCACCCAAGCAGAACTGAAATCTTATGTGGTTGTAATACTATCAGCTTTTATGATTCCAACAAATATACCGCATGAAGAGGTGCCTTTTAACTGTTTATTTGCATTCTCTCTAGATGAAATAAATCATATTTCTCCACTCCTGTTCCTGAGTAAAAATGTTGCCTACATTTGGTCTATCATTTTACTGCAAGAAATGTTTCATTCTGCAGGTGTTAATATTAAGGCTGAGAGGTTAGTGTCCAGATTTCATTTTCCATTTAACCCATCTGAACAATAGGCTACTGTTCCCTTGATGTGCCATAGGCCTATTTGATGTCCCCAGTCTTGTGACTGTCAAAAGAACACTGCTATCATCCTCTTGCCACGTCACCAATGCTTTCCCAAACATGACTTCTCTGGCCCTCGCTTCTCTTTATTTTCAGCTTTCCATTTCGCAGCTTTTCTCTTATTGAATTAAACTCCCAACGTTCTCTGCCTGTTCCCAAAATAATTTTGTGATTGGTGTATAGGCGATTTGACGCACATACAGTTGGGCCCTGAAGCTCAGGCTGACAGCCTAAAATAATGAAAGAGAACCAGTGTAGCCTGTTATTATAAAATGCACAAGAATTATACATTGGTCTTTTTTAAGGTATTGTTTTCTCTTTTATTCAACCCACCTTCATCCACACAATATGTCATGACCCTAAACGCGCCTGCCCCGCAGATACAACCACGGGGACTGCAGGTTGTGAGTCGACCCATGAATCACTAATGCACGCACGCATCCTACTTACACACACATTCTAATGTGCCGTGCCCCTTCCAGACGTGTCATATTTCCTGACTGACATTAGTGCTTCTGCTTTTCATCTGCCAGCAGCCACAAAGCATGATTACAACCCCCTTGCATCCCCCATATTCACATTTGCTTATCAACCCAAATTATTTTAATCTTTGGCACACAACAGTACATAACTCTCACATCACTCCCTCTGTGACGCTCGTCTCTCTGACTCCTATCAGGAAATGATTGAGGGATGTGTGTCCAGATAATGATATCAGACATACAGAGCTGTGCGTAGAGCATTGCTTCAGGAATACACCAGGTTATATGAGGATAGTGGCTGCTCCCTATATAGTGCACTACTTATGACCAGAGCCTCCAGGGAATATGGTGCCATTTTGGACACACCTTGTCTCTCTCACACACACATGCACACACGCTGCTGTGTACTGTCATTGCCTCTAGCTGATAACATACAACCATGACTCCTGTGAAGATGCTATTTACAACACTAATGCCACAACACCACCGGTTAGATGTAGGAGCCTCCGTTATAATGCCTAAAGAATAGGCCCACATGCTATATGGTCTGAACAGCGTGTAGGACAAACCAGTGTAGCTATTTTTTTTCCCTCCACCTTTATTTAACTAGTTGAGAACAAGTTCTCATTTACAACTGCGACCTGGCCAAGATGAAGCAAAGCAGTGCGATACAAACAACACAGTTACACATGGAATAAATAAATGTACAGTCAATAACACAATAGAAAAGCCTATACACAGTGTGTGCAAATGTAGTAAGATAAGGGAGGTAAGGCAATGAATAGACCATAGTGGTGAAACAATTACAATTAAACACAAGCGATAGATGTGCAAGTAGAAATACTGGGGTGCAAAATGAATAACAATTTTATTTTTTTCTCTGTTATTTCACCAGGTAAGTTGACTGCGAACACGTTCTCATTTGCAGCAACTACCTGGGGAATAGTTACAGTGGAGAGGAGGGGGATGAATGAGCCAATTGTGAACTGGGGATTATTAGGTGACCGTGATGGTTTGAGGGCCAGATTGGGAATTTAGCCAGGACACCGGGGTTAACAACCCTACTCTTACGATAAGTGCCATGGGATCTTTAAAGTCAGGACACCCGTTTAACGTCCCATCCGAAAGACAGCACCCTACAACAGGGCAGTGTCCCCAATCACTGGCATTGGGATATTTTTAGACCAGAGGAAAGAGTGCCTCCTACTGGCCCTCCAACACCACTTCCAGCAGCATCTGGTCTCCCATCCAGGGACTGACCAGGACCAACCCTGCTTAGCTTCAGAAGCAAGCCAGCAGTGGTATGCAGGGTGGTATGCTGCTGGCACAAATATGGGGATGAGGTAGTTGGGTGGGCTATTTACAGGTGCAATGATCTGTAAGCTGCTCTGACTGCTGATGTTTAAATTTAGTGAAGGAAATCGAAGTCTCCAGCTTCAGTGATTTTATTTTATTTATTTATTTATTTCCCGCAATTCGTTCCAGTCATTAGCAGCAGAGAACTGGAAGGAAAGGTGCCCAAAGGAGGAATTGGCTTTGGGGGTGTCCAGTGAAATATACCTTCTGGAGCGCGTGCTGCTATGGTGACTAGGATCAGTAGGATAGTCAGTTTTACGAGGGTATGTTTGGCAGCATGAGAGAAGGATGCTTTGTTGCGAAATAGGAAGTCGATTCTAGATTTGGATTGGAGATGCTTGATGTGAGTCTAGAAGGAGAGTTTACAGTCTAACCAGACACCTAGAATATGTGGACAACTACAAATACCTAAGTCAGAACCATCCAGAGTAGTGATGCTAGACGGGCGGGTGGGTGCGGGCAGCTATCGGTTGAAGAACATGCATTTAGTTTTACTTGCATTTAAGAGCAGTTGGAGACTATGGAAGGAGAGTTGTATGGCATTAAAGCTCATCTGGAGGTTTGTTAAGTGTCCAAGGAAGGGCCAGAAGTTTACAGAATGGTGTCGTCTGCGTAGAGGTGGATCAGAGAATCACCAGCAGAAAGACAGCTGCTAGCGATACATAATTGATGTATACAGAGAAGAGTCGGCCTGAGAATTGAACCCTATGGCACCCCCACAGACTGCCAGAGGTCCGGACAACGGGCCCTCCGATTTGACACACTGAACTCTATCTGAGAAGTAGTTGGTGAACCAAGCGAGGTAGTCATTAGAGAAACCAAGGCTGTTGAGTCTGCCAATAAGAATTATTGTCATTGACAGAGTCGAAAGCCTTGACCAGGTCGATGAAGACTTCTGCACATTGTCTTTTATTGATGGCGGTTATGATATCGTTTAGGACCTTGAGCGTGGCTCAGGTGCACCCATGACCAGCTCGGATACCAGATTGCATAGTGGAGAAGGTACGAAATGGTCGGTGATCTGTTTATTAACTTGGCTTTCAAATATTTTTTTTAAAGGCAGGGTCGGATAGATATAGTTCTGTAACCGTTTGGGTCTAAAGTGTCACCCCATTTGAAGAGGGGGATGACCGCGGCAGCTTTCCAATCTTTGGGGATCTCAGACGTTACACAGGCTAGTAATAGGGGTTGCAACAATTGTGGTGGATAATTTTAGAAAGAGAGGGTCCAGATTGTCTTGCCCAGCTGATTTGTAGGGGTCCAGATTTTGCAACTCTTTCAGAACATCCGCTATCTGGATGGAGAAATGGGGAGGCTTGGGCAAGTTGCTGTGGGGGGTGCAGAGCTGTTGACTGGGGAAGGGGTAGCCAGGTGGAAAGCATGGCCAGCCGTAGAAAAATGCTTATTGAAATGATCGTAGATTTATCAGTGACAGTGTTTCCTAGCCTCAGTACAGTGTGCAGCTGGGAGGAGGTGCTCTTATTCGCCATGGACTTTAGTGTTCCAGAACTTTTTGGAGTTTGTGCAAATGTATTTTTGAAAAAGCTAGCCTTTGCTTTCTTAACTGCCTGTGTATATTGGTTCCGAACTTCCCTGAAAAGTTTCATATCGCAGGGGCTATTCAATCCTAATGCAGTACGCCACAGGATGTTTTTGTGCTGGTCAAGGGCAGTCAGGTCTGGAGTGAATGAAGGGCTAATCTGTTCTTAGTTCTACATTTTATGAATTTAATTTTTTTTAACCTTTTTTATTTTACTAGGCAAGTCAGTTAAGAACAAATTCTCATTTTCAATGACGGCCTAGGAACAGTGGGTTAACTGCCTGTTCAGGGGCAGAACGACAGATTTGTACCTTGTCAGCCCGGGAATTTGAACTTGCAACCTTTTGATTACCAACAACGACGAGACGGCCTACAGGGAGGAGGTGAGGGCCCTCGGAGTGTGGTGTCCGGAAAATAACCTCACACTCAACGTCAACAAAACTAAGGAGATGATTGTGGACTTCAGGAAACAGCAGAGGGAACACCCCCCTATCCACATCGATGGAACAGTAGTGGAGAGGGTAGCAAGTTTTAAGTTCCTCGGCATACACATCACAGACAAACTGAATTGGTCCACTCACACAGACAGCATCGTGAAGAAGGCGCAGCAGCGCCTCTTCAACCTCAGGAGGCTGAAGAAATTTGGCTTGTCACCAATAGCACTCGCAAACTTCTACAGATGCACAATCGAGAGCATCCTGGCGGGCTGCATCACCGCCTGGTACGGCAACTGCTCCGCCCACAACCGTAAGGCTCTCCAGAGGGTAGTGAGGTCTGCACAACGCATCACCGGGGGCAAACTACCTGCCCTCCAGGACACCTACACCACCCGATGTTACAGGAAGGCCATAAAGCTCATCAAGGACAACAACCACCCGAGCCACTGCCTGTTCACCCCGCTATCATCCAGAAGGCGAGGTCAGTACAGGTGCATCAAAGCTGGGACCGAGAGACTGAAAAACAGCTTCTATCTCAAGGCCATCAGACTGTTAAACAGCCACCACTAACATTGAGTGGCTGCTGCCAACACACTGACACTGACTCAACTCCAGCCACTTTAATAATGGGAATTGATGGGAAATGATGTAAATATATCACTAGCCACTTTAAACAATGCTACCTAATATAATGTTACTTACCCTACATTATTCATCTCATATGCATACGTATATACTGTACTCTATCATCTACTGCATCCTTATGTAATACATGTATCACTAGCCACTTTAACTATGCCACTTTGTTTACATACTCATCTCATATGTATATACTGTACTCGATACCATCTACTGTATCTTGCCTATGCTGCTCTGTACCATCACTCATTCATATATCCTTATGTACATATTCTTTATCCCCTTACACTGTGTATAAGACAGTAGTTTTGGAATTGTTAGTTAGATTACTTGTTGGTTATTACTGCATTGTCGGAACTAGAAGCACAAGCATTTCGCTACACTCGCATTAACATCTGCTAACCATGTGTATGTGACAAATAAAATGTGATTACTAGTCCAATGCTCTAACCACTAGGCTACCCTGCCGCCCCTGGTGCATGCTTATTTAAGATTTGAATTGTAGACCTTTTTTGAAATGCTTGTTATGTGTTATTTTAACCCTATTGCAATTGAATTTCTCCCTTGAGTGTCAATGACGACATAAATGCAATTCACTCATCCAAGCTATGACTATCTGTAACCTTTTACTGTAGTCAATCTCAGCCTTTATAACAGCGCCTCTCCTCTTCACTCGTGACCTAGGTGCCATGGTTGCCTGGCACAGAGTGTGTAGCCAAGTACAACTTCCAGTCGACGACTGAACAGGACCTGCCTTTCTGTAAAGGAGATGTGTTGACCATAATTGGAGTCACCAGGGTAAGCATGGCTCACCTTTCCAAACTGTGGAAATGTAAGTGTAAAACCGTTGTAGTGCTGGACTTGTGTAGTTATACAGGTATTATACAACGCTGTTAAAACCTCTTAAGGATTGGACCCTTTTTTTCTTCAATTTTCACCTAAAATGACACCTGTGGCTCAGGAGCTGAAGCAAGGATTACATTTGAAAGGAAACACTGAAGTTTGTGGAAATGTGAAATGAATGTAGTAGAATATAACACATTGGATCTGGTAAAAGACAACACACTTTTTTGTACCATTTTTAAAATGCAAGAGAAAGCCATAATGTATTATTCCAGCCCGAGCACAATTTAGATTTTGGCCACTAGATCATCAGTGTATGTGCAAAGTTTTAGACTGATCCAATTAACCATTGTATTTCTGTTCAAAATGTTGTATCAAGACTGCCTAATTGGTTTTGTTAATACATTTTCAAGTTCATAATTGTGCACTCTCCTCAAATAATAGCATGGTATTATTTCACAGTAACAGTTACTGTACATTTTACAGTGTAGTTAGAAGAACAATAATTCAAACTTTCTGCCCATATCTGATATTTCTATGTCCTGGGAAAATGTTTTTTTTACTTACATCCTCATGCTAATCACATAGCCTCTACGGATCGGTGTGCTAACGTAGGCTAAAGGGTGTTTCTGCTGCTATTTCAGGATCCCAACTGGTACAAAGCGAAGAACACAGTGGGCAGAGAGGGAACCATCCCAGCTAACTACGTCCAGAAAAGGGAAGGGGTCAAGTCAGGGGGAAAACTCAGTCTTATGCCGTAAGTACATGATAGGACCTTGCTGCTCTGTCACATAAGATGTGCCCTTACCTGTGAGAAGTTCCCATGTTTCACTGTATATTAAAGGTATGACTATGGTGCTTAGTTCATTAGAAGGGGGGTGTTACAAAGGCCTGACAGGAGACGTTGGTAATATTATTATTTTTTTACCGCCTCTTCTCTGTCCCGTCTGCTCTCTGGGTGGCTGCCTGCCAATGTGGGTGGGGCTAAGTGCCGCTCCGATTTGAATCTGTCTCTTTGAAGGGCCAGCTATTTCAAAAGAGGAAAAAAATTAGACTTATGCAAATGGTATAAAACTGGAGGCCAGGAGATAACTCTGATTATCTCACTCACTCACACACACAGGACAAGGCTGAAGTTGATGCACTCAAACGTGTTGGACCAAAACACACTGATGGTGTGTGTCTCTTTCTGTCTCTCTCTCACACACACACACACACACACACTGCAGACTCTCTCCCCCAACATCTCATTCTTCTGAGCTTAACTGCCCAGCTGAGGAGAGGAAAGCTCAAGCTGTGTGGTGAAGGGCAACCAGTCAAGTGTTACAAGGAAGAACAAAGGCAAGGCTACTCCACTGGACAGGGAACTGACTAGAGGGAGAGAGTGAGTGGGTTTGCTGTCCTTATGAAGTAGAGGTCACCAGTGGAAGGACTGGGCAGAGTCCACTGCCCTCCTACTCTCCTTCAGCTGTAAGAGAGCAAACTCCCTGTAAATACAGCCAATAATACATCAGCCCTGTGTATACCCTCAGAGAGGAGTGCTTAGTGGTGTGAGTCTGAGGGGGGTTGTTGTTATTATGTTTTTATGAATTGATAACAGATGTCTTGGGGAAAACTCCGTTGGCTTATATAACGAACAGTGTCAGCTGTGTTCTTGGGTCTGTTGATCTCCACACCCTGAGAGATGCTGCTCTTTGACCTCACAGCTCACTGCTGCCACCTGCTGGTAATCATCCACTCTGTTGGAAGGGAGGTGGGGTTACAGCACCAACCTAAAGAAGACTGGCAAAAGGCCTCCGTCCCCTGCTCACTGCAGTCTCTCTCTCCTACCTCCTTCCCCACTGTCCTTCCTTACTCTATTTCCCCCTTACTTCTAGCAGCCTGTGCTCCCTAGTGAATGGCAAAAACTGAAATGTATAAATGGCATATTACATGCCCTGCTTCCTCATTAAATAGTCTGACTGGTTGGTCATATGTTTGGCTGGTAGCTCCTGTGTGCTCCTCCTGTGTTTTGGCTGTTGGTTACTCAGTGTCTGGCTGACTGCTGGCTTACTGGCGCCTGCTCTCAGATTAATGGGAGTTAAGGAGGCTGCTGTCCATGGAGAAGCAGCTCCGCTGATCTAATCAACTCAATCCTCCCTCCGCATTAAGCCGCTTTGCACAGGCCCTGCTCTGTCTGTCTTTGTGCTGGGCAACGGCTGGAGGAAGGGAACTGTGTAAATCAATTACACACTTTGATTACCCTTAACTCACCAGCCCCCAGAGAGACCCCTGTGGACCTCCTGCTTCTCCTGTTTCCATACTGCTGGGGGATTCTGTTCTCTCTAAAAGCCTCTCTCCTCTGTGTGGTCTCACCTCTCTGTGAATAGAGAGGTCTGGTAGGCCCTGCCTTTCGCCTTGCCTGCCCTGAGCTGCTTTGCATTTTCCTGTTATTGCAGAGCCTGTGTCAGTTTCCGTCTCTGCCTGCCCATGTGTGTTTTTCTGTGTCTGCGTTTCCTGTTTACGCCAAGGCACTTTCTCACTGGCTCCTTGAGACACAGAGACTCACTCCACTGCTCTAAGTACAACTGCCTAGAAATGCCACTGCCTTACATTATGCTGATCTACTGCTGTTGTCCCCTTTACCTTGTCTATGACTGACTGTTTATCAACTCTTTTAAGAGGCCTTTTATGCGTTACATCGCCAACATTGCACGCTAGCAATAATGAGTAGATCTCTCCTCTACTTATAAATTGTCTTTTTGCCCTTTTGATGACCTTGGTATGGTAATTTTCTGTAGTCCACTAAGGCCCTATCTCTGTGTCCTGTCCCTCCCCCTCTCTCCTCTCCTTCTCGTGTCCATCTCCAGATGGTTCCATGGTAAGATAACGCGGGAGCAGGCAGAGCTTCTCCTCTACCCTCCAGAGACTGGTCTGTTCCTGGCGAGGGAGAGCACCAACTACCCCGGGGACTACACCTTGTGTGTCAGCTGTGACGGTAAGGTGGAGCACTACCGCATCATCTACCACAACGGCAAGCTCAGCATCGACGAGGAGGAGTTCTTCCAGAACCTCATGCAGCTGGTGGAGGTAAGGCGGTGTCAGCCTGTCAATCCCAAACGCTCCCTATTTCTTACTGTTTAGGCTACTCCCTCCCACTCTGCCTTCCCTGTACAGTGTTAAGGTACTTGTCAATCGGGGAGAAATCAATATTATTTTATTGATACTTTTTCTCCAAGTATGGATTTAAGATAATGTTAGCAAGCGCTAGTCGGCTGTACCTTTTTTTTTTTTTCACCCTATAGCTTGTTCTGCCTTTTTTAAATAGGGAGCCAACATGTTTTCAGCACTTTTTAACTCCATGATTGATCAAAACTCCTTTTCTCATACTCTCTCGTCTCTCTGCAGCAGACATATAGTGAGCAATATGTTTGGAACATCAAATAGCAAACAAAATTGCAGTATCAAATCACAATGCATACAGAATCGGCACCTAAGTATCATGATGCTATATCGTGAGTCGAGGTCAACCGATTAATCAGGCATGGCTATTGCAGGTTTTCTTAACAATCGGTAATCGTCAAATCTCTCTCGCTCTTGCCCCTGCTCTCTCGCTCTCTCTCTAATATTGTGCCTGTGACTGTATTTCTCACATTCTTGTGATTTCTAGCTCATTCTTTTTCCCCTTACTCTCCACTGGCCTATCACAACAGGCTCCACACAAGTTATCCTTCCCTGTCAATAGACCCACATTCAGTGGGATTTGTGGTGTTAACCACATAATGGAATTCTAACACTGTTGCGTTTAAGGGATTAGTCAATCACATGTTAAGTACTTGGGTTATTATGGATGGTGGGTACTTGTGTGGAGATTCAAGTGTGTATTCAGGCACATTGAGTGTTTGTATTGTCCAATTATCAGTTATATAACCTTGGTTTCATGACTGCAAATATGCAGGAATAATGTGTTAATTTGATAATGGGTCTTTAAAGCTCAAATAGTGTTGACATGAATATATTTGTTTAGTAGCTTGTACAGAGGCAATAGTTCCTATACCATGCTGCCATCTGGTGGTTGTGAATGCTACTCACGTAAAACACAGTGGCAGTCAGATTACACTGACTGGGTGCTTCTCCATTGATTTAACAAACTAATCACAGGTCAAAAGGATGGCTGGTGTGTTTGACTGGTTAACCTGATCACATGTAGACCAGTTGGTGTCGACAGGATTATGTGAGTGTATCAAAAGTGAAGGTGTGGTTAGTGACCTCTCGCCACCAAACACACAATTCCCATGCTTCTCCTGTTAACTAGCAGTCCCCTCTAGCCCTACAATCCCAGCATCCTTTCCACCCCAGACTGCTGAGAGCCTTCTTGACTCCCGCTCTTTGGTTGTCTGGTCTTTGACATACGGTTGACAATGCAGTTCTACCTCCTCAGTGTGACTATGCAGCTACTGTTAATACACACACTATCCAACTCACCATGTTCTCTCTCGCCGATCTCCATTCAGCACTACACTAAAGATGCCGACGGCCTCTGTACCAGACTCATCAAGCCAAAGCTGATGGAGGGAACGGTGGCCGCCCAGGATGAATTCTCCAGAAGTAAGAACACTTTACTAACCTTGTGTTTCCATTCTCTGAGTCACTCTTGGTCTGTAAGAATACACAGTGACTCAGTCTGTCTTCATCTTCTGTAGTACAGGAAATCTGGACTTAATCACTTGAATTAGCAGTAAGTCTTTAACCTTGTGCTTTGCTCTGTCTGGGGAAGGATGATATTTCATTAGTTCTGCTGGAATCAGAGTCTGACTTTCTCTCTCTCAATCTCCCCCCACACACACACACACACAGGCGGATGGGCCTTGAACAGAAAGGAACTCAAGCTCATCCAGACCATTGGCAAAGGGGAGTTTGGAGGTAAAGACCCTAACTGAGACCAGCGCTGATAAAGATGTCTCTTTCCATCCCTGTGTGAGATCTGTGTGTTGTTGTCCAGTGTTACATCTCTATGTATCTGTTTAGATGTGATGGTGGGGGACTACAGAGGGACCAAGGTGGCAGTGAAGTGCATCAAACACGACGCCACGGCCCAGGCGTTCATCGCTGAAGCCTCCGTCATGACGTAAGTCTCAACCATTCTGTTTTATGGTCTTACCCACTTTCTCTAATACCTTTTATTACTGTGTGTTTCTTTGTCTGTACACCTTAGTGTGTAGCTATGTCACTAAAAACCCTCTCTCTTCCCTGCAGGCAACTGAGGCACAACAACCTGGTTCAGCTGCTGGGGGTGATCGTAGAGGAGAGGGGCAGTCTCTACATCGTCACAGAGTACATGGCCAAGGTACTTCAGTCTAGTCTATTGCTTGTCCAGGGACTACTCTATCTAGGCCGTGGGCTGGAGTCCACTGTCTCTTTACGATAGGGTCTGTTCCTACTGCCCAGCTTGACAGCTGTCCCTCTCTCCCCCCCCACCACAGGGCAGTCTAGTGGACTACCTCCGTTCTCGAGGACGGACCGTGCTGGGAGGAGACTGTTTACTCAAATTCTCACTGTAAGTCATCCTCAGGAAGTTCTGCAGTATTGGATTTCTTTATTCAATTATAATGTGATTTCCCTGGAGAGGATGCCAGAAACCAAAGTATTTTAAATGGCTATTGGTATTACTTATCTACAATGAAATTAGTTATTTGTCTTGGCTGAGTGATCCCATTGTTTCTCTCTTTATCTGTGTCTCACATCTCCATTTGGTGACTCCTCCTCGTTCTCCCCTGCTGTGCAGTGACGTATGTGAAGCCATGGAGTACCTGGAGGCCAATAACTTTGTGCACAGAGACCTGGCGGCCCGGAACGTGCTGGTGTCTGACGACAACATCGCCAAGGTCAGTGACTTTGGTCTGACCAAGGAGGCCTCGTCCACACAGGACACTGCCAAACTGCCCGTCAAATGGACCTCCCCCGAAGCCCTGCGAGAGAAGGTGAGGGTGGAAAAAGAGGGGATTGGATGAAGGAGGGAGGGAGTGTAGATGGGAGGATGTTTAAATAGTGTAGCCTAAGCTCTGTCTTTGTGTCTTGTGTAGTTGACCTTAGCCTCTCTCTCTGCTCCCTCCAGAGGTTCTCCACTAAGTCAGATGTGTGGAGTTATGGTATCCTGCTATGGGAGATCTACTCCTTTGGGCGTGTGCCTTACCCCAGAATTGTAAGTATGCCTCCAGCAGGGGGCAGCAGCTTTCTGTATTGCCTTAGCCATTTTTGCCTTGCATTGGAGATCTTGATGAGTGATGTATTTCGTATAATTTAATAGCTGTGAAGCTTGTGCACAGGCAGATAGGTTGAGGCCGCTGTTCAGACAGTGGAGGATTTTAGAACGTACTAGTAAGAGTATGTGGTTGAGTTGATAACGCCCTCCTCTCTGCTCCTCAGCCCCTGAAGGAGGTGGTGCCGCGGGTGGAGAAGGGTTACAAGATGGACGCCCCCGACGGCTGCCCGGTGGTGGTTTACGACGTCATGAAGCAGTGCTGGACCCTGGACGTGGGGCTGCGGCCCTCCTTCCGCATGCTGAGAGACAAGCTGTCACATATCAGAGCCAAGGAGCTCTACCTGTGAGGGGCAGAGAGGGAAGACACAGCAGACTAGAGCGGAGGGAGGGAGCGTCCAGGCTGGGGGAAACTAACTGGAGCAGGAGCGGAAGTCATCTGCCTGCTTCACCTGTAGACCACACCCTACCTGATACCTGACCTGGGACTGTAGTAAACCCTTCCCTGTGTTACCTTCCCTCTCTACTCTTCTGAAAGAAAGGAACAGTGTGTGTTGTATAGCTTTCTGTCAGCTGGTTGTCTTCCTCTGTTCACTCCATCGGCCTCCCTCTACCCCCTTCCTCCTGTTCTCCCAGTCTCTCCACTGTGGCATTGTCACCACCTCAAACTCTTTTCTGATTTTCTTCTTTTCCAAAATGTGATAATGGGGAGGCTGGCCTTTTCCTCCACATGTTTGTCAGGTGCTCTCAATCTCTCCTCTCTCTCTGTGCCATGATCATTCCTGTATCTCTGTGTTGGGTGGTAGTGTGGTGCTGCATGCTGTCTGTCCCTCACCCTCCTGTGTGGGGCCTTGCTTGGGGCCTTGGCTCTGTGCCAAAGTGCCTCCAGTATACAGAGCTCCAGATCCCCTCAGCCTCCAGAACCTACTCCTCCACTCAGACTATTCTGTTTCTATCCCTTTTTTTTGTCTTGGAGGTTGGTTGTTCATTTGCTTTGTGAAGTTGTCTCCCTCTGGCTCCAGAACAGGTTCTTCTATGTCCGTTAAAGAGAACGTGAACATTTGAGAAGAAAAGAGGCCAGTACATAAAGAGCCTCAGCTGGGAAGCGCCTATCTCCAACTCAACACAGGACTACAGAACAGGAGAGGGAGGAGCACTTCTCAACATGGTCGATTCATCATATGTGGGCTTGTTTTATATTTAAATGATAAAAAAACACACAAAAAACTTCAAGAAGCCACAAAGACAGACTGAAGGATATAAGAATGTTTTAGTGTCTGTGTGATGCGAACGCTGGGGTTGGGTATGTGCATGCTGTGCGAGAGGCCTTGGGTTTAACTGTCAGTGCTTTCAATGTTTATTATGCTACCATGATTATGAATAAATCATTCCATCTGATTAGTGTGGAAAGAATGTAAACACTGACATCACAGGGAGTGGGGGCTCCCCTCTGAAAGCACCTGGGTACTATTCAGTCATGTGAATGTCCTGGATGATAGAGGTAACAGCAGGGCAGTGGGCCACTGGGGATGCCCTGGGTGTTTGTTCCATATGAAGTGAACCTTGAGTCATTATGCTATTACACACATTCCCACACAGTAAATATTCATTTACACAGAGCTAATACAGCAATTCCACACACTTTACATACCCACTGGGTTCATACATACACTTGGGCCAATGAATCTTATTTGACTGAACTGTGAATAAGGTATTCTAACTATGGATTGGTCCTGTGGTCTTCAAATCACATTTTATTGGTCACATACACATGGTTAGCAGATGTTACTGCGAGTGTAGCGAAATGCTTGTCAGAACCTGTGACTTCACAGATTGAGCCTAAAATAATTCTCACACGCAGCTCTGTTTTAGAATGTAGAAGTGTTTTTGAGGGTGTGATAACAGATATTGCTGATGTGCCAAAAGAGCCTTCTAGGTGTGAAGCTGCAGTGTTCTGTGTCAGCTGACCTGTTTCCATTTCCAATGGTCAGTCAAATAGACTAAAGCTCCTCTCATCATTCATTCTCTTCTCCATTCTCTCCTCTCTGGAGTGGCTGTTCTTCCACTTGCCTCCAGTGATGTTCTGCTGCAAACAGGGGGAGCACAGAATGATTCTGAGCCTGAACTGAGCAGAGCACACAGTCCAGCTCAAATGGAACAGCTTTACGGGCCTTTTCTGTTCTGTCTTGTGTATTTTAATTTTTTTTGTAAAGAAAAAACAACATTTGACTCAATTATCTTCAGCTTTTGTGTCTTTCTTTCTGGCTCAAAGCCTTCCTTCTTTGCCCATGTGTCTTTCTGTTTCCATCCCTCGTCCTGTCTCGCCAGCCCTGTTGCTTGCTGCACATAAGGAGCCAACAGTTGTCCATGGTCCGGGCTGGCTGGCTCGTTTTTGATTCCTATGAATGTTAATGGCGCTGACAGTCCAGAGTGGTAACAATGGGCTGGTTACACAACACAGGGTGCTCTCAGCCAAGGCTGTGCGGTTCTGCTCAGCTGTCAGGACCCATCATTACACTGGGCCGTCACTCCATCTCACATTATACAGTGCTGCTGAACACAGGAGGAGCATTGCTGGAGCGGGACCTCAGATTTAGATCTCTATGGCTTAGGCTACTGCAAGAGTGCAACAATTAATCTTACTCACCCAGTCATGTGATGGTTGTACCACTACCATGGATCACCATCAGCTGGCACCGTGTAGTCTACTCCAGTAGAACTCATGGATGGTTGAAGATAAATATGTTACGTCAGGCCTTCATTGTAAGTAAGAATTTGTTTTTAATTGATCTGCCTGGTAAAATGCAATGCATCAATAAAAAGCCTGTGTGATATACTGATAGTGTTATAGTGGTAACACCATAGTTAGTCACCCCTCTTGTGTGTTCAAATGTAGCATTAGGCTTCTTGTGAGGTACAGAGCTGTCATCCTACCTTGAAAGGGTCATAGTTCATTCCAGGTCTTTTGCGTATGATTCTCACACTGACACACACATTCACAATTAAATGCCACAATCCTGTCAACTACACACACACACAGTTTAGTGCATGTTCTTCACTCGCACAGATGAGTGGAGGATGCGTCCTGTTTTAATCAGCTTTTGATACGTTGTCAGCAGAGATCCATAACTTATCTCCTAAGCCTGGTATTTCTTGACAGCAACCAATTAAACCCCACCATGAATTAATCTGATTACGCCAACAATTTTTGTTAAATCTAGGAGGATTCTGATGTTTGTAGACTAGAGGCTAGTGTGGATTGTGGAGTTAGCGTGTACATTGTAGTGCCTCAGCCTCTGGGCTATTTGGAGTAGTTGAGTTGACAGATGTACATGTGACAGAATGTGGCGAGGTCGTCTTTCTTTTACTCCCTTGTACGACATCTGTCTGCTATGACTGGAAGCCATCTCTCCTCATGGGTACCTCATCCAATTCGAAATGCTGCTGTGATCACAATCCAATTATAAACTAGGTGGTTTGAGCACTGAAATGCTGATTGGCTGAAAGCCATGGTATATCAGACCTTATACAACGGGTGGGTCCTGAATGCTGATTGGTTAAAACCGCATTCAAGCCCGTGTCTAGTCCACAAGTTACCACCGGCTAAATCTATGATGTTAAAATGCCTATTCACTCTGTTCCATCTGACTGTGCAATCCACTGTTTTATCAGCCAGGCCAGGCAATTTATAAACTTGATCTCTGTTATCAAAAGTATTTAGATATTATCTAACATTTCTTTCAGACTAACAATTAGTTTTCAACAGTGGAGATTTGTATAAACCTTGCTGTCTGTCTCTCTGACAATGTCTCAATATTCTATATCCATATATCTCCGGTAGTCGGGATGAGACAGACAGGCAGGCAGCTTTTTTCAGCCAGTCAAAATCATGAATCAGTATCATTTTTATGGATATATCAAAATAAATATCAATTGAAAACAGGCCAAATTAAACAACTTTGTCTCGGGCCTAACAACACCCATGCCAATATATCCTTCAAACACCGGCTTCTCGGGCATTATCCCTTAAGTATACCACGGGTATGACAAAAAAAATACAAATTACGTTGGTAACCAGTTTATAAAAACATTAAGGCACCTCGGGTTTGTGGTATATGGCCAATATACCACAGCTAAGGGCTGTGTCCAGGCAATCTGCGTTGTATATTGGCCATATACCACACCCCCTCTGGCCTTATTGCTTAATTATATCACCTGATGTTGTTGCAATAACTCAAGGCTGGAGACACTGAACATGTTCTAGAACATAGCAATAGAAGCCCTAGATAAGATATATAATAATAATGCTTTATATAATAATATGCTTTATACAGCACAGATGAGGTTATTTTACTGGGAGAAATATGCAGAGAACAAAGACACTTATGTCAAAATGGGTTAATTTGTACTGGCACAGCAGCAGGACATGTGGGGATGTTTTCCGATTCCAGCCCAATTCGGTGATGACAGGAACTTAGTGAGCAGTGACGTGATTGGAGCTGAAGGGAGTAGTCAGGCCGATGTCAGGCTGATGTGGCTGCGATGTGTGGCTGTCTCAGCTGTGCACATGGGCCCACTGTGTTCCCCACTCCAATCCTCCCTGATCCCTGACAAATCCCCTTCCACAAATTTCCATCAATTCCCTTCTTTCTCCTTTGTCTACTCTGGTCTGGGATCAGATCTCTCACTCCACTGAACAGCCCCTAAAAATAATCTGTTGCTTCAGCTGATGTCTCAGCAGCAATTACCTTCTATTTGTGGCCATGCGTGCAGACATCTCAGATAGCTACGGGTGTCACTGTGGTCCTGACTGTCTGGCCGGGGCATTGTTTTGTGTCTGCGGACCGCGAGGTTTATGCCCAGTGGTCTATTGGCTCGGCAGCTTTTGGCTTTGTTATAGAAAGGCTTAATAACGCAGTTCTTGGTGTCTTTTGGCAGCCTTGGTTATTATTAGTTGGTCGTGGTAGTAGTACGACAGCCTTGGTTATTATTAGTTGGTCGTGGTAGTAGTACGACAGCCTTGGTTATTATTAGTTGGTCGTGGTAGTAGTACGACAGCCTTGGGTATTATTAGTTGGTCGTGGTAGTAGTACGACAGCCTTGGTTATTATTAGTTGGTCGTGGTAGTAGTACGACAGCCTTGGTTATTATTAGTTGGTCGTGGTAGTAGTACGACAGCCTTGGGTATTATTAGTTGGTCGTGGTAGTAGTACGACAGCCTTGGGTATTATTAGTTGGTCGTGGTAGTAGTACGACAGCCTTGGTTATTATTAGTTGGTCGTGGTAGTAGTACGACAGCCTTGGTTATTATTAGTTGGTCGTGGTAATAGTACGACAGCCTTGGTTATTATTAGTTGGTCGTGGTAGTAGTACGACAGCCTTGGTTATTATTAGTTGGTCGTGGTAGTAGTACGACAGCCTTGGTTATTATTAGTTGGTCGTGGTAGTAGTACGACAGCCTTGGTTATTATTAGTTGGTCGTGGTAGTAGTACGACAGCCTTGGTTATTATTAGTTGGTCGTGGTAGTAGTACGACAGCCTTGGTTAGTATTAGTTGGTCGTGGTAGTAGTACGACAGCCTTGGTTAGTATTAGTTGGTCGTGGTAGTAGTACGACAGCCTTGGTTAGTATTAGTTGGTCGTGGTAGTAGTACGACAGCCTTGGTTAGTATTAGTTGGTCGTGGTAGTAGTACGACAGCCTTGGTTAGTATTAGTTGGTCGTGGTAGTAGTACGACAGCCTTGGTTAGTATTAGTTGGTCGTGGTAGTAGTACGACAGCCTTGGTTAGTATTAGTTGGTCGTGGTAGTAGTACGACAGCCTTGGTTAGTATTAGTTGGTCGTGGTAGTAGTACGACAGCCTTGGTTAGTATTAGTTGGTCGTGGTAGTAGTACGACAGCCTTGGTTATTATTAGTTGGTCGTGGTAGTAGTACGACAGCCTTGGTTATTATTAGTTGGTCGTCGTGGTAGTAGTACGACAGCCTTGGTTAGTATTAGTTGGTCGTCGTGGTAGTAGTACGACAGCCTTGGTTAGTATTAGTTGGTCGTCGTGGTAGTAGTACGACAGCCTTGGTTAGTATTAGTTGGTCGTCGTGGTAGTAGTACGACAGCCTTGGTTAGTATTAGTTGGTCGTGGTGGTAGTAGTACGACAGCCTTGGTTAGTATTAGTTGGTCGTGGTGGTAGTAGTACGACAGCCTTGGTTAGTATTAGTTGGTCGTGGTAGTAGTACGACAGCCTTGTGCCACATAAGTGAGTGCAGATGGCTGTTGAATATTTTTCTGTTGAATATTTTCAGACAACAGGTTTTCAGGTTTGACTGTAGAAGGCATGACCTTGCCGTCACAGCTAGTCATCGACCCACTAGACCTGGCAGGTAGGCAGAGCCTTTTCTCAGTAGCCCTGACTCCCCAGGCAGTACATGACAGGGAGGACTGAGGACCATGTCTCGGCCCCTGTGACCGTGTGACGTCACTGAGCTGGGCTGGCCCTGGCCGGGTCATCGTCAGTGGACATCATGTACTGAGAGAAAAACCCGTGAGCTATGAATCAAATACACATGGCAGAGCAAGGCTCACCGTTCGTTCGTACGTGGAACCACAAATCCTGGGTCACATGGACGTCTGAACAAAATAGCTTATGGACTCACTGACGCGTGCCATTGCAGATCATGGATAGGAAATGATTATGGTGAGGTTGAACCAAACAGCATGTTATGATGCTCAATATGCTGGATCTGATCTGAGTATACAGTATCGGAAATGACTAACAGGAGTCGGTGTGTAGTTGTTTTATCATCTCTACCACAACGAGACTCCAGATGGCCGACTTACATCTAACCCTAACCCATGTGTGTAGAGCTCCTCCTGGGAGACAGGTGTGTAGAGAGGGAGGGAGGTAGAGCTCTGAGCTGGAGAAGATGGATAACAGCAACAACAAAGGGCTGTGATGATGTAATGCTAGCTGGGCTGTTTTTTTGGGACTCTTTTAAAAATAACCCAATTGGAGCCCGGGGCACCGCATGGCTGATATGTTCATTTGGCTTTGTGAAATAGCAAGGTTCCAAGAGTCAGAGAGAACATGTTTTCTGCACCAGTTGTCAGGCTGGATTTGCATTCCGTCAGTGACATTTCACCCTTCTGCCCCAAGCCCCGCGCCCACTGCCTGCCGGAGGGGCGTGCGGTGCCAACACACATCTCTCTCAGAGCAGGGTGAGGGGCCCCTGGATCCACCATAGACCCCCTCCTCCTCTACCCAACCCCCTCTCCTGGATCACTTTATCCTCCATCATCGCTTAGTTAGCCACCTGAAACACCAGTACATTAGATTCCATGGCATGACAGGCATAAAGAAGACAAGAGCTAGATGTAATACATGAATACAAGGTGTAGATGTGACTGAGGTTGTACACACAGGGTACACACACACAGGGTACACACACAGGGTACATGCACACAGCGTACACACACACAGGGTACATGCACACAGGGTACACACACATAGCGCTTGACTTGGGCAGGAGCTCAAAATGTTCTGCTGCTTGAGCTCACGTTCCTCTTAAAGAATATTAGCTCAAAGTATAGTGGAGCTCCTGCACATAAATATAAACAGTACCGGCATCATGAATAATGTCAGTGGCTCATGTTATGCTTGTAAGTCTTTTAAAGTAACAACAACCAGTAAACAACCATCCAAAAACGGTGTACTGTATAAACATGTGTACAAAACATTAAGAACAGGTGAATCCAGTTGAAAACTATGATCCCTTATTGATGTCACTTATTAAATCCACTTCAATCAGTATAGATGAAGAGGAGACAGGTTAAAGAAGGGTTTTTAATCCTTGAGATATTGAAATATGGATTGCCTACGTGTGTCATTCAGAGGGTGAATGGGCAAGACAAAATATTTAAGTGCCTTTGAACGGGATATGGTAGTAGGTGCACTGGTTTGAGTGTGTCAAGAACTGCAATGCTGCTGGGTTTTTCATGCTCAACAGTTTCCCGTGTGTATCATGAATGATCCATCACCCAAAGGACCTGAATGTCCCTCTAGTTCCACACACACTGACTCTGCCTGATGGTCCCCTCCCTCAACCTGGTTCTTCCATCCTCCATCCCCTACAGTCCCTGTACTGTCCTGGAGGACCACACAAGGCTGAGCTGTCTGTGTCCTGGGTGGCAGGGCGAAGGCAGGGGGAGAGAGGAGGATAGAGCAGCCATGACCCTGGACCCTGCTGACAGAGATGAGTAGTGAAAGCCAGGCAGACTGGGATCAGACTCTCTCCGACACATTGTGGCTGATGGAATGCACCCAGGAGTGAGTGGCTGTGGACTGCATGGTCCAGTCTGCATTCCTCCAGTCTAGAGAGGAGTCTACACATACACACAAACACGCAATGCATAAACACAGCTCCTGTGTGTATCTCAGGCTGGGCCGTATGTGAGTAACAGCCTCTTTACCGTCCATGGGCAGGAATGACTCGTGGCTCCTCCAGTACATTCACATTGATGAAGATAATGTGTTGTGGCAACTCACATGCGAAGAGACATGTAATCACATAGCCTTAGAACAACAAGCTGTTGAGGAACAGAGCAGACAGGTTCTGCATGAACACCATGAGGATTTAAAAACAGGAGAGGAGTTCAAGTCGCGGTGCGTTATGTGTCCGTATGACATGTCCATGAATTATTATCCACATAATAATGAACATTTCCTGTTGCTGCAGGATTATTTTCCTGCTGTGAGGATCTGGTTAAATTAAGATCTAGCATCTGTAGCGGAACCTATGGAGGGTTTCCCAGGCATCCTCCTCACCCTCTTCTGCTCCTTCACTGGATCTATTTGAGGTGAGCAACTCAATGGCTTGTAATGGTCAGGGTCTTTGTGAAATGGTTTGGTGCCATTATCTTTTTCTGTCATGTTGGGTCTGAGTCTATGGAGAAATGGTTTCCCCTTTTAACTATAATTAGATTATTACAACAAATGGATGTGAGATCATGTGAATGATCATCATTGTGTTTCTCAACATGTAACACTCACAATAAAAGGTGTGTTTGTGATTGGAGATGCTGTGTATGATGAGGGATGTGTTTTTACCAGGGCTTGCTCTGCCTGTTTGTCTGACCTCTCTGGGTCAGCTGGCAGTAATGACCTCACTGCAAGACGAGGCAGGGACCCTGGGCCAGATTACTCACCACCTTAATGGACCAAAGGCAGACACGGGCGGCCGCTGACGTGCTTGACTCACGTGGCTCACTCTCTCTCTCACTCCCCAGATAATGTTTGCTTTAACCCTTAATACTCGAGCCTGTACCCAGACAGGAGAGCATACAAGCAAGCAGCCAAGCGCTGATGTTTATTTACAAAGAAATGTCCCGGTGAAGGACATTGGTTGATAAAGTAAGCCTTGCCCCAGGGTTGTTGATGGAAGAAAGCCAGTGATGGATCCATCCCTTGATGCACATTGTGTGTGTGGGTGGGCTGGGCGTTGTGACTGAATGGAGCATTGGTTTCCTACCCTGGGGAGACTGAAAACTGAAACCTGTGGCATTCGTAAGAAACTACAGCAGAGAGAGGTGGTGTCATCTTCACCGACCTGTGATGAGATTGGTTCTGAAGGCCATAAATCAATTCCGCCCTGACAGCTCCACGGTGCTATTTGTGTGTGTGTGTGTGTGTATGTGTCTCTGTTTATATGTTGCAGGATTTTCGGGGATGCAGAGAATTCCGGGGGAATTCTTGGACCTCTTAAAGGAGAGTTTCACAATAAGTATATAAAGGGGACCATGGACCTTTGAAAAAACCCTCTTCTGTTGACTTCCTCACACAAATCCTACTGGCTCTAGGAGTGTATATTCTCTTATTTGATTTGGAGGTTTCATGTCCTAAATTCATTTTAAGTTGGACTTGACTGATAACAACCCATACAGTGGTGGTGTTTCAGGTCAGGATAAGCCAAGGCTGATGTTCTATGCGAAGGCTTGTGTAACCGCTCTATTTCCTCCAATGGTGTGTGTATGACTTGTCCGCCCAGCGAGCCGTTGTGTGTTGGGTTTTGGGTGTGTGATGGTGGACTGGGTAATGTGACGTTGTGTGTGTGTATGTGACTGTGTGTATGTGTGTGTGCTTGTGTGCCTGCATATGTGTTTGTGTGCTTGCGTGTGTGTGTGTGCATGTGACGGTCTTTGGTCCCGTGTAAGAAGGCCCATCACTCCGCTTGGGACCGGAGGCCCAGCGATGCTACCGTCTCCAGGCAGCCTTTCACATAAATCTGAGGTCCCTGTCCAGCAGTCCTGGGAGTTTGATGGCTCCTGGCTGCAGTTGACCTCCTCAGCCATCAGCAGCCTAGTTTGGGCCTCACCTATCCTTCACCTTAGCCTGGCCATGACACACAACACAGCCTCTTTCATTGGTCCAGTAGTAATCATTTTGGTGATTGAGGAGAATATGGGGGAGAGGAGGGTAGAGGGGGGAGAAGAATGGGAGAGAACAGAGGGAAGAAGAGGAGAAGGGAGAGGATAGGAGGGGAGAGGGATAGGAGGGGAGAGGGAGAGGGAGAGGAGGGGAGAGGGTAGACAATCCCTCCAGTAGTGCAGAGATTGACGAGTGTGCCCAGGGGATAGGCCTGATTTTTCAAAGTCTAGTTGGCAACAAGCATCTGAGTCGCCTTCTGTCGTCCTCTACTGAACTCATCTCATGTTCACTGGCCTCAACAGACTGACTGAGGCAGGGAGGGAGGGTTTGTGTCATCAGGACAGCAGCCAGACAGTAGTCTGTGTGTGCTGTTCTGTTGTTGTATGGTCTGAATGTTGTAGGCGTACATTAACATTTAGAAGTGTTTGAAGGCTCATCGCTGGGCAGTTAGTTAGTCAGCTGTGCAGGGTGTGTGTGTGTGTGTGTGTGTGTGTGTGTGTGTGTGTGTGTGTGTGTGTGTGTGTGTGTGTATGTGTGTGTGTGTGTGTGTGTGTGTGTGTTTGCAGTGGAGGCTGGTGGGAGGAGCTATAGGAGGACAAGCTCATTGTAATGTCTGGAATGGTAAGAATGGAATGGAGTCAAACAGGGTTTCCATATGTTTGATACCATTCCATTGATTCCATTCCAGCCATTACAATGAGCCTGTCCTCCTATAGCTCCTCCCACCAGCCTTCTCTGGTGTGTTGTTGTGAGGTCTGACTGTTGTAGGATAGCTTAAACACATCTAGAAGTGTGTCTAGAAGTTGGGCTTTGGGCAATGGGCCAGGAACCTAAGGAGGCAGAGAAAGGCTGGATGTGACAGGATGGGGACGTGAGGCTTCGAGGCTAAGATCAACACCGTTGCTCATCCTTCCTCCTGTCACAGGAAGTCAATACAACACAGAGCTCAGGACAGGAACCTCTCAGTTTTCATCAAGGTTCTATCTGTACTGTGTTCATCTTTCCCTTGATCCTGACTAGTCTCCCAGTCCCTGCCGGCTAAAAAACATCCGCACAGCATGATGCTTCCACCCCCATACTTCACCGTACAGATGGTGCCAGGTTTCCTCCAGACGTGACACTTGGTATTCAGGCCAAAGGGCTCAATATTGGTTTCATCAGACTAGAGAATCTTGTTTCTCATGGTTTGAGAGTCCTTTAGGTGCCTTTTGGAAAACTCCAAGTAGTCATGTGCCTGTTACTGAGGAGTAGCTTCCGTCTGGCCACTCTACCATAAAGGTCTGATTGGTGGAGTGCTGCAGAGATTCTGGAAGGTTCTCCCATCTCCACAGAGAAACTCTGGAGCTCTGTCAGAGTGACCATCGGGTTCTTGGTCACTTCCATGACCAAGGCCCTTCTTCCCCAATTGCTCAGTTTGGCCGGGCGTCCAGCTCTCGGAAGAGTCTTGGTGTTTCCAAATGTCTTCCATTTAAGAATAATGGAGGCCACTGTGTTTTTGTGGACCTTCAATGCTGCAGAAAGTTTTTGTCACCCTTCTCCAGATCTGTGCTTCGACACAATCCTGTCTCGGAGGTGTAGAAATCAAGTTGTAGAAACATCAATGGATTGATGATCAATGGAAACAAGATGCACCTGAGCTTAATTTCAAGTCTCATAGCAAAGGGTATGAATACTTATGTAAATAAGCTATTTAAATTGAAATGTTTTAATACATTTTCAATATGTCTAAAAACCTTTTTTCGCTTTGCCATTATGGGGTATTGTGTGTAAATTGATGTGGACTTTTATTTATTTTATTAATTTTAAAATAAGGCTTTAACGTAACAAAATGTGGAAAAGGGGAAGGGGTCTGAATACTTTCCAAATGCACTGTGTAGTGATAAGGTATCTTCTGACAACTTTATTCTATTCTATATGAGGACAACTATGATGTATATGCAGTGAGGTGAAATAGCGGGAAATCAGATCAGTTCATCAAGGATGGAATGCTACTGTACCATGGCCTTCCTAATAGCCACAGTACGTTGTACTTTGAGTCAGCTGTACAGAAATCAAATCAAATTTCGCTGGTCACATACATATTTAGCAGATGTTATTGCGGGTGTGGGGATATCCTTTGAAATACTGCAAAGTTGCTTAGGCGCCAGGAACAGGGTGTCCATGTCTTGGTCCCATCTTGTCATAGTGTGTGTGTGCGTGTGTGCATAAGCAAATTCATTTGTGTGTTTAGGAGGATGTTGAACAGTGTGTGTTTGTGAATGTTCCCTGGCAGTGTTTCAAACACTCTCCTGGTGAATGTCTGTGGGCATGCCTACTTCTGCGCTGTCCATATTACTGTCTCACTCCTCACTTCGTTATATGGCAGACTCCACAGGGCCCCATATTTACACTTGTTCTATTTCACTGCACGCCATTTCAATGTGTCCACTAGTAGTGGGTAAGCATGAGGGCCCACTCAGAGCGCGCGCTCTCCTCTCTCTCTCTCTCTCTCTCTCTCTCTCTCTCTCTCTCAATGAATGACTGAAACAGTGAATGGATGAGAATCCTTCAGAGGACCATTGTGCAGAAAAACACACACACACACACACACACACACACACACACACACACACACACACACACACATTAATAAAAACACAACCCCACATCCCATTTAATATTAGGCTGGAGCCTGGGCTTGGGGAAAGCTGCTTGGGTCAGTGTGGCAGAGCAGAGTGGAGCCTCATGATGAGAACAGAATGGAGACGGAGTTGGACCACGCCCCCAGACGGACCACGCCCAACCTCTTACATCATCCTAGTTCTCCCAAGCCTGGGAACTGAACGCTCTCCAAGGCAAAGACTCTCTCTCTCCCTCCCTCGGATCCCTCGCTTTGTTTACTTTTAATCCTAGACATTCCTCTTGCACTCAGAGTGGTCCAGTCAGTGTAGTGTAGTGGAGGGCCCCTAACACGGGCATGCGAGGACACTTTAGCTGGGAGGAAGTCAGTTAACATCATATAAACATGCAGGGACACTGTTTATTTGAATGTGGTTAGAAGTGCACACGGGTCTGCCATGACTCAAGCATACGTCACTTCATACAGGAATCTTTGTCATGGTCTTTGTGACAGTCTTAGTCTGGCCTGCCTGCATGAGTAGGGGGGGGACTAGAATGAGGATAGGGCTATATGTTGGCTACCGCTTACGTAAGACAGAAGGGGATGTTGGCATGGGGAGGCGAGGAGGGATGAGGAGGGGAGGGAAGGGGTGAGGAGGGAACGGAAGGGGTGAGGAGGGAAGGGGTGGGTGAGGAGTGGGGGTCTGTAACTCTGCAACTCCACACAGAAAACAGGAGGAGTGTCTAGCCTGGGGACGGCCTTTGAGCCACGTCCAGATGACAGGATGGAATTGGAGGAGATTGACTGCTGCTTTTGTATTTTTTGGTTCAACATATTGAACAACTGTAACTCACTAAATGGAACCTTCTGTAATGTAATTTTTACATAAACTAAGTGTCCAAAGGATGTCACTATGTTTCTAGTTAGAATTGCAGCATAATGAATATCCCATACAGAACTGAACAGACCTCTTTTGAGGGTTATGTGTATTCCACCACCATGCATAGGCTACATGTACAGTGAGGGAAATAAGTATTTGATCCCCTGCTGATTTTGTACGTTTGCCCACTGACAAAGAAATGATCAGTCTATAATTTTAATGGTAGGTTTATTTGAACAGTGAGAGGCAGAATAACAACAACAAAATCCAGAAAAACGCATGTCAAAAATGTTATAAATTGATTTGCATTTTAATGAGGGAAATAAGTATTTGACCCCCTCTGCAAAACATGACTTAGTACTTGGTGGCAAAACCCTTGTTGGCAATCACAGAGGTCAGACGTTTCTTGTAGTTTGATTTGATTAGTTGGCCACCAGGTTTGCACACATTTCAGGAGGGATTTTGTCCCACTCCTCTTTGCAGATCTTCTCCAAGTCATTAAGGTATCGAGGCTGACGTTTATAAAATTGTCAGAGACTCCAGTCACCCAAGTTATATACTGTTTTCTCTGTTACCGCACGGCAAGCGGTACCGGATCGCCAAGTCTAGGACCAAAAGGCTCCTCAACAACTTCTACCCCCAAGCCTGCAGAACAATTTTGTACACTGCTTTTGTACACTGCTGCTACCCGCTGTTTGTTTGTTACCTATGCATAGTCACTTCGCCCCCACCTACATGTACAGATGACCTCAACTAGCCTGTACCCCTGCACACTGACTCGGTACCGGTGCCCCCTGTATATTGCCTCGTTATTCTTATTGTGTTACTTTTTATTGTTACTTTTTATTTTAGCCTAGTTGGTAAATATTTTCTTATTCTTGAACTGCGCTGTTGGTTAAGGGCTTTTAAGTAAGTATTTCACGGTAAAGTCTCCACTTGTTGTATTCGACACATGTGACATAAAGTTTTATTTAGATTTAATTTGACATACATTACCATCACCACTCCTGCTCCTGCCCCCAGTCACCTCTGACCTTTCCCTTATCCTCTAACCCTATTTCCTCCCCATCCTCATTTCACCACTCCTCCCTTCTCCCTCTCTCACCATTCCTCTCTCTTTTCACCCTCTCATTGCCAATTGTTTGCAGCAATTCAGATGAAAGAGAATCTTCCGGCTATTGCATCCCATTTCACCACAGCCAGCACTACCCTATTGTGCTCTGCTATCCCTCTCAGGCAACTGGACGACATCAGGAAAATACAGGATGGAGGGAGAGATGTGGAGGGAGGGAGAGATGTGGAGGGGGAGAGATGTGGAGGGGGAGAGATGTGGAGGGAGGGAGAGATGTGGAGGGGTAGATATGTGGAGGGAGGGAGAGATGTGGAGGGGGAGAGAGATGTGGAGGGGGAGAGAGATGTGGAGGGGTAGAGATGTGGAGGGAGGGAGAGATGTGGAGGGGGAGAGAGAGATGTGGAGGGGGAGAGAGAGATGTGGAGGGAGGGAGAGATGTTGAGGGGGAGAGAGAGATGTGGAGGGAGGGAGAGAGATGTTGAGGGGGAGAGAGAGATGTGGAGGGAGGGAGAGAGATGTGGAGGGAGGGAGAGATGTGGAGGGGGAGAGAGAGATGTGGAGGGGGAGAGAGAGATGTGGAGGGAGGGAGAGATGTTGAGGGGGAGAGAGAGATGTGGAGGGGGAGAGAGAGATGTGGAGGGAGGGAGAGATATGGAGGGAGGGAGAGAGATGTGGAGGGAGGGAGAGAGAATTGAAGAGATGGGAAGGGTGGGAATGTGAGGTAATGGGAGAGAAGGGGACAGGGAGAGGTTGAGGGTGAAATGTACAAGGTTTAAGTGAATAGGAAGCTGGTATGGACCAGTCTTGTGTTGCATGATGTAACTTACCTTAGGCTCATATTCAGGATATGGCGCATTCTAAGAAAAAAATGTATGACCTAGTTTTTCTTTCTGCTTGCATTATGTATTTATATTGATGTGTGTATTTTCTGTACTTTATGTCATTCAGGGCTCATCTGTAAATGAGTCTCAGTATGACTCCTTGATAAAATGAAGGTTATTAAAATCAAATAAAGATTCATATCCAATCTACATTATGATGTCCATGGTTTTCTATTCATGTTAAAGCCTCCTGACCTCCACTACCACTTAGAATGTCTTCATACTCATGCTAAGCCGCAACATAATGTGTTACTTATATGGTGATCTAAGTGGAAGGCCCAGTTTTAGCATCGTGACCCAGAATGTAGTTTAGCACCTAAAAAAACAAACCTAAGGCGTGTCAAACATGCTGTCCATGGGCTGTGTGCAGCCTGCCATGATGTAACACTAACACCAAGCAACACTTGCCTCTTGGATTATTTCAAAAGATTTGATGTTGGAGAAACAACACTCCACACAATGGAATTAGGTCATTCCTAGCATCAGCTTGTTTTGTTCAAGCACCGCAGGTGAAAAGTGAGTGACCCTCTGGATAATTGCCTTTGTAGAAATGGTCCCTTAGGCAAAGTAAGTGACAGCCCTGCACCAGCTGATGACTGCATATAATCATTGCTGTAGAGCTCCAAGCAAGCAAAGCTCCCTGAACCATTCTATTGTGTGCTGCTGCAGTCAGTAGTTACATGATGATTTTAAGCCCTCGTCTGAGGAAACAAAGGTGTGACATCTGTTGAGGATCAGAAGGGATGGCTGACATACAGGAGTCTCTATCCCATCGTTTGGTAATCCTAAACACCACCACCTGACTAACCCAGAGAGATGGATAGCATGGTGCTCTCTGTCATGTTCACTCACACTAATCACTGGAAATGCTCAAGTCACATTTAGTGAGCAACACGTTTGTGAATTCTGCTGGTGATTTCCTACCTGGAGGATAAGGATACTTTGTGTGTGTATTTTCACTGGACTAAATAGTACCAGTTAATCAGAACATGGAAGTCAGAGGGGAGATGGTTCCTCGGGTAGTACATCTACCCCCTTCGCACTGAACTGGGGTTATGTCTCAAAGGTCACAGCAATCAAGCCCCTCAGCTACAGCTCCATACGCTACACTGTGACACACAAACACAGAAATAGGCTGATCCAGGCAGGCTGAGGCTGAGGCAGGGCCAGCTGTGCCCTCACCCAGACAGGCCCGCAAAGTTCTGTTGGGGTTTGCGTGTAAAGTGCTTGTCCATGCGTGCTCCTTATATTCGGGTTTGTGTGAGACATTTTCATTAACGCACTCATGGGTCACGTCTATACTTTGCATATAGTTCCATTGGTCATTTTCACAGAGCATTCAATCTAATGGAAACACTTGAGTAAATGAGGGATACAAAGTATATTGAAAGCAGATGTGGTTCCTGAGTTAATTAAGTAATTAACATCACATCATGTTTAGAGTCATGTATACAAATACTGGACAGGCCATTATTTTGGCTACCAAGACGAGACCTGAGCTGTGATCAGAGAGCAGGTCCCAGGAGAACACTTGTGCTTAAATAAGAAACATCTCTTCACATCTCCTCCTCTTCTTACATTTTACACAGATTACAATTCGATCATACTTTATTTGGAAAGTTATAATTCAATTTACTTTATGTAGAGGAGGCTTTGAAGTTTGGCAGCCAGGGGATTTGAAACTACCCAGGTGGGTCTGTTAAGCCAGTGACAGAGTGCAGTGAGACATGATCTGTCTCTCCTAATCCACAGGAAAGTAGGGCATGCTTCTTGGTGTCAGGCGTGCTGTGCACATCATGACGCAAAAGTTGTTAATTGAAGATGCACCTCATACTGTATCTGTGGAGAGTATACATTTCACATTTTGGGGATTTAAGAAAAAGACAGGGTGGAGACAGAGAGAGAGGAGGGAGAGAGAGGGGGGCAGAGAGAGCAAGAGGGAGGGAAAGAAGAGAGAGAAAAAGAAAGATAGGATCTGTATCCAAATATTTAAATAACATTGTCTTAATGATGACCCCTACAGTAGAGGCCTACAGACACACTTAGGCCTAGAAAAAGGAAACATTCTGATCTCTAATTGGTCTCACTAATTTGTAACACCATACCCTTTTCCTGTACTGTTGTGTATGGAGATAGGTTAGGTGAGGCACACTGTTAATGACCTGGCGGTGAAGGATCAAATAGATCTGAGTGATGTGAGTGTGTGGTCTGTGTGTAAACCATAAAGCAAAATAGCCTTTATCAGGGGCATGGACAACTGTTTATTGAGGTTTGTGCAACATTCCTTTCAAATGCAATTACACACCAGTTTGCCTGCAGGAGCTGCTCTCTCTCTCTCTTGCTCTCTTTCTTTCTCTCTCTCTCTCTCTTTCCCTGAGCAGCAGACAACTACCCACCTCCACTCCATATGAGACACATGTTTATGGGCCCTCAGTGGAAAACAGATGATATTCTACAGTAACTTTTGAATAAAAATAGTATTAGACTATACTACACAGGACAAATTATGCAAAAATAATAATAAGTGATGTCTTTCTTCAAAGTGGATCGGATTATTTCATATGACACAAATGCGTTTGGAAACCCTATGATTTTCACAACAACAAAAAAGCGCACAAAAGGACCCCAAAGACGCACGAGCATCAAAACCATACAAAACAGCTAGCAGACACGGTAGTTGACTCGTCACGTGTGTCTGTCCCTGCCGGAGTCCGTGGTGAATGTGAGGAGCGCCTGTCTGACTCAATACTGAGTCAAATCAGACGGCGAATCACGGGAACCCACGTGTGGTGCTAGGGCGCATCGTGAAAGCGCACACTTAATCCAGCGATCCGTGGGATTGGGCAGAGGGAGTGGGGGTTGGGTTTGGGGAAAAAAACACGATTGGTAGAGTTGAGAGTCAAATTTATTGGCTCAGATATTTGTGCAGCCACGTCCTCTCTTGCTAACCTCCACCCTCAACGCGGAGCTGTCCATTGGCACAGGTGCTGAAACGCGTAGGTTCTCATTCCCTCACAGCGGTGCGAGACTGAGTGTCGAGAGTAAAACATTTGGATGATTGTATTGACTTTATCCATATATTTTTGAGACACTTCGGTGGATATACATTGATTTACTCAGCTTTCATCAAGAGCGCATCAAAGGTCCACGTTCTTGACCCGGTCAGTTAACGGACTCTTAAGAGGGAGAAAGATGGCTTTTATGGTGAAACAAATGGTGGGAGGGCATGTGAAGAACCTGACCGGGGGTTTGACTGAGGAAAAGCCCGAAGGAGAGAAATCGGAAGCTGCAGCGGCAGGAATGACCCAGGAGGAATTTGAACAATATCAACAACAGTTAGAGGAGGAAAAGTAAGACCAAACCCAAGTTTATCGATCCATTTAAATAGCCTATAGATTTTGAAAGGGTTGAGTACTATAAAGCGGCGTTTATTATGTGTAATGTCCAATGTAAAGACGCTGCTGAGCGCGTGCCTCTATTAGCCCCAGTGCGCCATGCACTATTTTACGCATCAGTGGGATCCACGGCGTGCTCCCGCGCTCACCACGTAGCTGCTACACTCGATAAATGAGTTTTCTTTCAGGTTTCAAGAATTAGGCTATATAGGACGGGCTTCCATTGGAATTCTTGCAATACTACAAACAAACAAACAAAAATGTGTAAGTAATCACAGTTGAGTTTAATGCCCAATTATATTGTAAAACGGAGTCGTTTTCCAATAGGCATATCCTAATGCTTCAGGTTGATAATAGTCCTCACATTCATTCTAGAACATGAATTCAGTTACTTTTATGTCCAATTTATCTCAAAATATATTGATGTAACATTTTGAATATCATCCTCTATGAGCTCTCCAAATAGTCCCCCCCCCCCCTTTTCATGCATGTCCCTGTGATGTAGGCTTCCATCTTCATTTTGTTCACAAAGAGTAGACACCTCAACATAATAAATGAGTCTGATGTGAGTATCTCTGATCTTGAAATGTATTTTTATCTGGGTATAACAAAGAAACTTATTGCCATAGCCTGTCCTCTGTCCATGTCATAAAACATCTGATAATTGAATTGACTTTACTTCAAATTCCCATATGTGAGAGGAGAAGATGTCCTCAAGCTTTGAAACAGATGACTCTACAAAAGCTAATAAATCTGAACATATATCTTGTCCTGTGAAAAAATACCCTTGAAATGTGTCTTATTGTGTACAGTGCCTCCACACACACCTGTATCTATATGAAAAGTATACTTCATTAAAAAGAAATGGGTTTTACTACAGGGCACTACCCTGGCTTAAGGTCATATGGCTCCAGGCTCCAGGACAAACAGCCTGTTTACTGTTGACATGTCAGACATGGTGGAGCATCCACTGATTCCCCTCAGAGACTAGCCTCAACTGTCGACAGCCCACTTTGACCTCAATCCCATACCATCATACATTACACTGGGCTTCAGGGGAGGTGGCTACCGCCATACAATAGATCATAGCACAAAGTCTGGTGTCAGTGCTCTGTATAATCCAAGGAGAATAGGGTTGTTGGAATGGGGTTGTTTGCAGTGGCATGTCATATATAATCATGTTATCAGGCACAGGAGTCACAATGACATCCCCTGGTTATATGATGCCCTTGAGAGGAGAAGACACAAGACTCGTCATCTCAGTGCCATCAGGAGCTCTACCATTGGCTGTCACAGAGAGCTGGCTTATGTGCTGCTGTGTGGTGGTTTACATGCTCATGTTCATTCATAGTGGGCAAGATAACAGTAATGCCACTGTGAATATACACTGAGTGAACAAAACATTAAGAACACCTATTCTTTCCATAACATAGACTGACCAGGTGAATCCAGGTGAAAGCTATGATCCCTTATTGATGTGACTTGTTAAATCCACTTCAATCAGTGTAGATGAAGGGGAGGAGACAGGTTAAAGAAGGATTTTTAAGCCTTGAGACAATTGAGACACGGATTGTGTATTTGTGCCATTCAGAGGGTGTAAGGGAATAACAAAATATTTAAGTGCCTTTGAACGGGGTATGGTAATAGGTGCCAGGTGCATCAGTTTGTGTCAAGAACTGCAACGCTGCTGGGTTTTTCATGGTCAACAGTTTTCAATGTGTATCAACAATGGTCCACCACCCAAAGGACATCCAGCCAACTGTGGGAAGCATCCCTGTGGAACGCTTTCGATACCTTGTAGAGTCCATGCCCCGACGCATTGAGGCTGTTCTGAGGGCAAAAAAAAAATCAATATTAGGAAGGTGTTCTTAATGTTTTGTACACTCAGTATATATCCCCTCAGGGCCAACCCTAGCCTTTTGGGGGACCAAGGCGAGATTTGGTTGGGGGGGCCCCACGGGCAAAACATTTTAGTGCCCCCCCCTTGACGGCAGAGAGAACATTGTGAAGTTTTAAAGCAAGTTTTCTACATTTTTCCATGGGGCGGAGAGAAAAATGTAAAATTTGAAAGCAAATTTCCTGAAATTCTATACATTTTGCCATGCATTTTCCCATGTTTATATGATATCTGAATGAGAGTGACTAACAACATCAATTGGGGCCCCCTGGAGATCACCTTTCGTGCTCCGTTGTTAATTCGGCCATGATTACTACAAGTTTAGATAGCTGGGCAGACTAATTTACCAATTAAAACATATTAACTGACATGGGCTAATTGAGTGACTGTCAGTGACTGACATAACAAGAGGCGACCACCTATGTTGCTTATGCCCAGGGCTGGCCCTGTATCCCCTGAATGATAGGGATATGACCTTGCCATTGGCCATGCACATGTATGATGCCATTATTTACAGTACTGTATGTATGCATTATGATGTCATGCTATCATTCAGACCACACTGTTGGCTTGATCACATAGGTCTCGTGACGTCACCTCGGTTCATGGAGTCTGCTTCGGAATGTTTGGTGCAAGTTGTAGGTCTAGTCTTGTCTTTCAATCTTTCAATCTGTTTCAATCTGATTATTGGAAAATTAGGGACAAAGATTATTTGAGTAATACTAAGAGGGCTGCCACGGAAAACACAAACTGTCTCTTGTCTGCCCTCTGCTGGAGTTACCAAATGGGTAGTATTGCAGTATTGCTGTACGTGGTGGTGAAGTATAAATATCTGATTTACCTCAACTTAAGGCTTGCAGTATGATGATATTTGTATGGTGGTGTAGGGCAGAGGACATGGTGATGGGGTGTTGTGGTGTCTGGGTGTGCTGTAGAGTGAGGTGATCCAAGGTTGTGCAGATTCACTGGTTTGGCAGCTGTAAAAGGAGGTGTGCTAGTCAGTCAGTGTTCTAGAGTGGAGTAATCCTAGGTTCTGGGTTCAGAGGGTGTATAGTTCTGTAGAGTGGTGTGGTCCTAGGTTCTGGGTTCAGAGGGTGTAGAGTTCTGTAGATTGGTGTGGTTCTGGGTTCAGAGGGTGTAGAGCTCTGTAGAGTGGTGTTGTCCTAGGCTCTGGGTTGGAAGGGTGTAGAGTTCTATAGTGGTGTTGTCCTAGGCTCTGGGTTGGAAGGGTGTAGAGTTCTGTAGAGTGGTGTTGTCCTAGGCTCTGGGTTGGAAGGGTGTAGAGTTCTGTAGAGTGGTGTTGTCCTAGGCTCTGGGTTGGAAGGGTGTAGAGTTCTGTAGAGTGGTGTTGTCCTAGGCTCTGGGTTGGAAGGGTGTAGAGTTCTGTAGAGTGGTGTTGTCCTTGGCTCTGGGTTTGAAGGGTGTAAAGTTCTGTAGAGTGGTGTTGTCCTAGGCTCTGGGTTGGAAGGGTGTAGAGTTCTGTAGAGTGGTGTTGTCCTTGGCTCTGGGTTTGAAGGGTGTAAAGTTCTGTAGAGTGGTGTCGTCCTAGGTTCTGGGTTGGAAGGGTGTAGAGTTCTGTAGAGTGGTGTGATCCTAGGTTTCTGTGGGCTCACTAAGTTAGCAGCTGTAGAAATAGGTGAGTGCTAGTCAGTCAGTGAGTCAGTCAGTCAGTCAGTCAATGATGCTCTACATCCCAGAAGTCTGAATATAATTCCCCAGTTGAGCAGTGGACCGGCAATAGACTGCATCTGGATCTGACTGCAAGAGCAAAACCTCTCTCTGTTGTTCTCCCTCTCTCTTCCTCCCTCCCTCCTCCTCTACCCCCAGGTGTTACTGCTGCTTGTCCACCTTCTGTTGGCCTGGACTCTTGAGTCAGAGAGCAGCTCAGCAGAGGGCTCCCTGTGTTCTTTTCTTTCAGCCCTCACTATGAGATCCACAGTGGTATAAACATCTAATATCGTCACATACACCAGATAGGTGCAGTGAATGTGTTGTTTACAGGGTCTGCCATAGTACTATGGCGTCCTGGAGCAAATTAGAGTTAAGTACTTTGTTCAAGGGCACATCGGCAGATTTTTCACCTTATCGGCTCAGGTATTCGAAGCAGCGGCCTTTTCATTACTGGCCCAACACTCTAACTGCGATGGCCGAGCTATGTGGTTAATAGTAACCAATGAATTTGTGCATTTGTGATACATCGCATTACAAACAAATCTAACAATGTTCCATACTAAAGACCGTGACATGTTGACATTACAAAAAGCCTTATGGATTAATTAAATTATCATTATAGCATCTGTCCTCACATTGCCACTAATACTGTTAAATCCTTAATCCTTCTGTCTAATTATGGAGGTGGACTGAAGGAGGCGTTTGTTATGAAGCATCAATTTGAGTAATGCCTCGAGATTATCCCACCTTTGCAGACGTTGTGTGTGTGTGTGTGTGTGTGTGTGTGTGCGTGTGTGTGTGTGTGTGTGTGTGTGTGTGTGTGTGTGTGTGTGTGTGTGTGTGTGTGTGTGTGTGTGTGTGTGCGTGTGTGTGTGCGTGTGTGTTTACATGCAGCAACACTATTTAATCCGCTGTTAACCATTTTCTCTCTGGTTTTCCCCAGGCAGGAACGAGATGCTAGTTTTGCCCAGAAGAAAGCTGAGCGGGCAACAGTTAGAAGTCACTTCCGGGACAAATACAGACTGCCAAAGGTACATCCATTACTGATTCTGCATATTTCATTCAAGCATTTTCTTACTACATGTTATTGCAGTTTTACAGGATCAGATCTAGGTTGTGTCCTTGAAGCAAAAACACCATCCAAATGTGCCCTGTTTGTACTCTCTTTCTTTTCTCCCTATGTCTCAATCATCTAATACCTCTCCCTTTCCTTTGCCCTCGCTCCCTACACCCTCTCCCACTGGCCTGTGTGTGTGTGTGTGTCTGTCTCCACTGTGTGTGCGACCCAGAATGAGCTGGATGACACTCAGATCCAGCAGGCGGGGGATGACGTGGAGCTGCCCACAGAGCTAGCCAAGATGATCGCTGACGACAACAAGGAGGAGGCGTCCAAAACGTCTGTCCTGGGCCATCTGACCAACATCCAGAATGTGGACATGGACCAGCTGAAGGACAAGGCCCAGGCCACACTGGAAGACCTCAAACAGTCCGCTGAGAAGTGCAATCTCATGTGATCTGGCTGGCTGACTGAATTCCTGCTCTCTCTCTCTCTCCCTCCCTTACTCTCTTTATCTATACAACAAAGGATCTGTGTAAGATATGATCTATGATCATGTACAAACGTTGATAGTCATGTTGCTTTGAATACACACACACATACAGTCAGCACTGCCTCACACACACAAACCTACTGCAGCAGCACCTGGCCAAGGAATCAGAGTAAACACTGTCTAAACTGTGGGGGAATCAGAGTAAACACTGTATAAGCTGTGGGGGAATCAGAGTAAACACGGTCTAAGCTGTGGGGGAATCAGAGTAAACACTGTATAAGCTGTGGGGGAATCAGAGTAAACACTGTCTAAGCTGTGGGGGAATCAGAGTAAACACGGTCTAAGCTGTGGGGGAATCAGAGTAAACACGGTCTAAGCTGTGGGGGAATCAGAGTAATAGTCTTCTGCCAAAGACCCTTCGCAGAAAATCATTTAGACAATGGCACAAAGTATATCAACTAGTCATATTAAGTGTGAGACTAAATCAAACTTTCTTGTCTTGGGACCACATTCAGTACATTACAAACCAAGTGTCTGTTATATCTATCGCAGGTGTAAATGTATTTGCGGTGAGCCTGTTCTGTTGTCCATCTAGTCTATGGTCACTAACTCGTTGGGGCCTTGCTAAGAGACAGCTCGTCCTCTGTGATGCCAACCCATCTAACCTTTCAACTCTAGCCTTTAACCTGTCCTCATATTGACCATGACCTCTCCATCTCAGTGTTGTTTTGTGCTGGTGGTTTGGTGTCGTTTAAACGCTATGATATGCCAAATGCTGTCTTTGAAAATGTCATCCTCTGGCTGAGTGCTGGTCATAGTGTTTAATAAGTACACAATACTATGAACATATATGAACATATAGTACTTGATATTTGTCTGATTTGTTGTTGTATCACTAAATAAAGACGCAGGTGAGAGCAGGAGAGGGGTTTGTCAACCTTATTTGAATTACAGTAATATACAGTATATATTTCTTAAATGCAGTGGTTCATGTCTTGTAATAGTTGAACAGTCCTTTCGTGACATTACAGTAATTGCATTTGAAGAAAGGATGGTGAACATGCCTTAGTAGCTTGTTTTATGTGATAGCTACTTTGTGCTTTCTTGTCAGTTCCATGAAGCAAAACAAACAAGTGTGAATATAATGAATTCTTACTCAAGTCTTACAGAGCCTGATCACCTATAAATACCTATCTGTATTAAAGTGTGTGACCTACAATGATACTATAAAGCCAACAAAAATACATTATTTCATTTCCAGTCACCCTATGGGGTAATTCAGGTTGATCTCATGATGATATTTCAGGAAGAGACATGCTGTTCATGATGTTTCTGTTTCCTGTCCACTCTTTGCTTCTTTTACATCATCTTTGTTGTTCAATGCTGTATGAAACGTATTGATTTTTGACTGACTATTGTAACCATAATAAACTGATTTTTATGATGTATGCTTCATGTTTCTCCATTTGTTTTCCAGTCAGTCTGACCATCTGGTCAGAAACTCAAGGACGGAAGATTTCTAACATATAATTTACAGTAGCCATCGTTTGAGGCTATAAAACCAAAACCTAATGTTCTGAACACTAGGTGGAGACAAAAATACAACGTCATCGGAATGTTTGTTGATTAGTGATTGTTGAATTCATGACAAACGGAATTTAATCCAAAATCCATATCCATATTAGCCCCTGATTATTATCATGAAATTATTATCATTACAATACTGAAAGGCCAAATGATTATGTCACAGTTGTTATAACCATTGTTATAACCACGTTCTTAAGTTAACCTTTATAATGATGTTATTATTTTTTATTATAACCATTATTAGTGGCAACTTTACCTTCCAGTGAAGTCTGATAATAAGCTCAGCCATCTGGCAGAATCAATGGCTTTTTGCAAAAGTGTACAGTGTTTTTCAGGGAGAAGCCAGCCAGAAACTGCTTTGTGACATTTCTAGACAGCCCGGGTGTCGCTACGGGTTTTTCCAATCGCTTTTTTCAAAACACGTTAGTTAGCATTTGAATAGCAGAGAAGCCTGAGCTATTGGTAGTTTTCAAGTGCGGTGTGAAAGGGGAGAGCTGTAAAATATATTGATGCTGAAACCCACCTCTATTGATAGGCGCAGGGCGTGAACAATCTTCAGCCTAGAAAGACACTGTGCCACTGCATGGCCAATCTGACACAATTGGGGTGAAACGGGCCAGAAAATACTATTCTCTTCCATTCTGTTTTATCAATCAGGGCTTAAAAACTCACTAGAAAGAAGAGCGAGAGGGAGAGTGAAAAGGGCGACAATTAGTAGAACTTTAAGTGAAACCCTCACTGTGCGACGGTTTTCATAGAGGTTTCCCTCCTCGAGTTATCGTTAAAAAGGAACAGATTTGTTTTTTCTGCACTTAAAAGTGGAGCAGTGGGTGCAGATGTGAGCTTCTAGCAATGGAATGCTTTCTGTCGACTGCTAGGGGGCTTGTGTGCGCCCCACACTCACTACCTCCCCAAACGTTGACGTGTTTTGTAAAGGGGACCACACAGGTCGTGAGTTTCATTAAATTTATAAACATTTTATTTATCCTGTATGACGAGCAGATTGCCAAAAACTACGTTGCTATAGAAATGAGTCCCACGAACTCCTCAATGACGACCAATCGTTGACCAGGATTGTAAATGGGAGAGGGGGCAAGGAAAACTTTCCTTTCTTTTTCTGGAAAAGGAGGGGTGTTGTGGGGAAAAGATTAACGAAGCGTGAAGCGTAACTGCAAGAGGGGGACAAAGACACATAGCGAGAGGAAATGCTACAGTGAGAAGAGGCAGTCCTAATGAATTCAACCAAAATAGTATGGAATGGAACATGGAAAATATGAACGTTTTTGAAAGCCAAGAAAGTTGGACATATTTTGAAAAACAAGAGTAAAGACTTATGCTTTCAAACGAGGGCACGAAATGTGGATAGTAGGTGTCCGAACTTTGGACTGCGCATGTGGTCACTTTTTGTTCCATTTTTACTGACACGACTGTGACAGATTTGCGAGGGATAGTGTTGCTTTGTTGCGTAGCTGACTCTATGCAAAGGATTTCAACATTTTTACTCATCCGTCCCAGACTGGATTCATTCTACCGCATAAAACGGACTATTATTCCACAACTGTCAAGCGTGTATTGGAGAGACAGAGGGACATCTTTAGGTTTGTAGCTAGGCCTACTAAACACATTTATGTTTGGACCATGAATGCCTACTAAACACATTTATGTTTGGACCATAAACGCCTCATACTAAATGGGTTTATTAGTTACATTACGTTTTAAATTGATCATAGACTTGGCTGTCCCGCACTAACTGGAGGAAAATGTGCGCATCGTCGAACTAGAGCTCTCTCCAGCATGAAAAGTTGGTGCAGCGCTCTGGCGCTCTTCTCATCGGTGCTGTTGGCGCTAGATGCCCAGTTAATATGTTGGCAAGCCCTGCTCCGATGCCATGAGGAGGCAGACTGTGAGCTTGCATATAGCCAGTATCTAGCCGCCTGTGAAGGAAACATTAGAGGCACCAGGAGGCAATGCCCCAGCCACTGTATCAACGCGTTGATAAGACTGAATCACACCCGCAACGGTCCTTACCTCGAGAGGTGTGACTGTGGTCAGGACATGGAGTGTAGGGATGCAAAGCGGGCGATTGAGCCATGCCTCCCCCGGAGGTATCCTGGAGACGCGGGGGGGATAGGATGCACAGAGGCCCGTCAACGCTGTGAGGAGGACACCGGCTGCCACTCCTCCCTGACAGCCTACTTGTCTTACTGTGGGCAACTCTTCAATGGCAGGAAATGCTCGTCCAGGTGCAAGGCCACAATACAACAGATGCTATTCATCCCAAATGGCATGCTACTAAACCAGTGTGTGTGCGACGGGGTGGAAAGGCCGTTCTGTGAGGTAGTCAAGGAGAACATGAGCAAACTTTGCCAGATTGGAGACCACAGTGTTATTTCAGACCAGGCAGATATGGACGATATGTATGAGGATGAAGACTATGATTCGAAAACAGAGGAGATATATCCTCCTGACTCAAATTCTAGTTCCTCGCAGCTGTCGAGCTATATGGCCTTATTATGCATAATTCTTGCACGGATATTCTTTTGAGAATGAATGTGACCTCTTGTTGTGACCTCTCAGTTGGACAGACAGGACAGTCTGCTCGGGGACGGGTCCAATCTAATGAGCACGTGGGTTTGATGTAGCGAATACTATTTGCTCCTAGTAATCTCCTATGGGCCTAATTGATTTTTCATATTTTGATGTGATGCCTTAATCTGGGACACAAGAATGGTCAGGACGTTCAGACCACCAATTCAGTTTGCAAACTAGGCCTAGGCTACTCATGAAATATCCTAGGTGGAAACTGTTCTGGAGTGTAAAGATCCATAAAGTGATTGTTTAGGGAGAAGTGAACCAAACTTGACTTCATTGTAACGATACTCCTCATTGGGCATTGCAGCCATTACTTCTGGGCTACCTTTTAAGCTCTTATGCCTATTTGTTTAGTTTCGCCTCAATGGTCCTTGGAGTGTGGCTTTATTAAGACTTAAGATAAACATTGGACCAGTCCAGTTTCTGTTTGCTTTCCTCTCTATTTTAGGGGCCTCTGCATTGTTGCAGCCATCACACTTCAAATATTTGTAGGGAACTGCCAGTGAACAGACAAGGGTTTGGAATCAAGTAGGCCTAGTTAAATTAGCTGAAGTGCCTCTCCAGCAGCCCCCCTACCCCCCATGACACATCCCCCACTCTTGATAGTTTTATTTAAAATGTCCCCCCACTCTCCCCCTTTAGGGACCCCCTTTCTTTATTGAAAGCAAGAAGTCACCCTTCTCCTTATAGACTGGCCTCTACAAGATGAATGTGGGCTTATGATAGACTTATATGGACAAAAGAAGAGGCACTAGTGTTTTTTCTCTGAAAAAAAATAAGAAATACCAGTTTATTACTATGAACAGCAGTACATAAGCTACTTGTTAATAGGCCTAGTTTAATTTATTATTCATTTCATATAAAGTGTAATGGGTTCCTTTCCAGGACAGAAACATGCTTGACAGTTAGCCTAGATATTTAGTAAGAAGGGAAAAAGCTAAGAAGTTATTGTATTATTTTTTAATGAAGCTAATCCTTCCCGTGTCTTGTCATTATCTTTACAAGATGTCACTTGAAGTTTTTCTAAACTAATCTTTGTTTTTGTCATGATCGTCAATGTCATTTCTTTTTTATTCCACCTTGTTGGGTAGATGCTGGTCCATAGGGAAATGTAACTGTCATGTTGATGTTAAATTATATACATAAAAAAGGAATTTATGTTTTACATGTATATGTCATATATTAATGCTGTAAATTAGTGTCCATTTTTGTCCATTGTGACTTTGCAGTCAATACACCACCTCATGAATAATATGGCAGTAGTTTACATGTACAAAAACAATGTTTTTGAAACAATTCTGCAGGTAGATTTGTCATCTCAACCAGTGTGGAAAGAAATAATGGATACTTGTTATATATGGAAAATAATTTATGTAATAAAATGATTAAGTGTGAGTCAAAAAGTCCAACTGTTTATTTGACATCCAGTATGTTATTCAAAAGTAGGAATGTTTCCCAACCCCCAACTAAATAAAACATCACACCAAAACTATCATACCTAAAGTATAGGCACATGTAACTGCTGGAAGTAGAGAAGACTGGAATGTTCAATAAGGGAAAAATGTCATTTTGGATCAGGCTCCAAAGTCACGTGTCGCCTGAAAATGTGCCATTGCCAAGCAAAGCTAAAGGACCAGCAGACATTGAATCGTTTAAAATATCTACTGCGTTGATCTTTGAAATGATACACTTGCAATTCTGGTAGTCCTGGCAATAGCAACTTTTACATGAAAAGACAAAACAGGACCTCTCACTACTATTGTCTTCTCATATCATCCATCTTCCCTGGAATTTGTAAAACGTTTTTAGAGACACATATTTTGTTGACACAATATTAAATCAAGTCCTAGAACAGGGTGATTGCATCTAAATGAATGCCTCCTGTGGCTGCTGAAACCACAAGTAACTTTGTGACTGCTGTGTACCCTTCATAATACCAGCATTGTGTAATACTTTAGGGATCAGGCCCAGTGTAACTGAAACCCAAGCAGGAATGTTAAGTGTCTGGCTGCACAATACATCTTATTTGGAAGAGTAGGCCAGGACTCTCTGTGCTCTTTGAGACATTTCTGGTTTAAGTTACTGCTTCCTGGTAAATTGTGCCTAATTATTTGTGTGTAAATGGCACTTTCTGTGTCAGTGTTAAAAGGTCAGTCACGACTCTTGAGAATGCAGGATTGTGCATTTGATCGTTTAGCCTTACAGTGCTTCTCAGTTCTCTTGGTCTTCAATGACCTTTTCAGAGAAATAATATGGAAATATAGCACATTAATAAATGTATCACTTTTATAACACAGTGAGAATGCAATGGGTGTTTTTGTGTCTACTAATCTCCTAAATCCTGCTAATAACGTTTTAGGCAGGTTAGTAGGTAAATATAAATCCTTGGCACAAATAGCTCATAGTAATAATTCTTTATTTACAGGTTCTTAACAAACTGTATGGAAGTGTTATGTAATCTATTAAGTTTGAATGAGTCAAGATAAGTGGAATTTGAAGTCATGACAGTAAATCTGTTTTCAATTCATAGTTCCTTTGACTGACCAAGTCGTCCCCTTCCCATCTTCACCGAAATCAAATTTGATTGGTCACATGCGCCGAATACAACGTGTAGACTTCACAGTGAAATGCTTACTTACGAGCAAGTATTTTGTTTAGAAAATAATGTAACGCCTAACAGACAGTTCTTAGATTGTTCAAAAGTGAGTTTCACTGGTACATTTAGAAGCGGAAGGGAGGGAAAGGGATTCTGTATAGTTGAGGTAAGACCCTCCTAACTTGGCTCAGCCAATCTGTCTAACCATCTCAAAGTTGTCCAACTCTAACTCACCCTCCTTCAAATCCCCCACTCAGCTTCTGGGAACAAAATCAAAACAAACAGAAGCAGGGGAGCCTTGGGGTGAGTGGGGGACGGCAGAGGGAGGATTTACAGAGGCTGCAGTGTGCTGGAGCCCATTTTCTAAATTATCTTTATTCAACGTTTCTCTGAAACAAACCCCTGCCTGCCCCCAGGTCTAGGAGAGGGGGTGACACAGGGATTTAGGGGAGAGTTTTGTCTCTCATCTGTACAATGTTCTATTCATGATAGCAGTCTACCCACGGTGAATGGTTGATGTGTGTGTGTGTTTGGGGGTAGGAGAGTTGAGAGGTCCTTAGTTCCTTACGGATTAACCCCCCCCCCCCTTTATAACTTTAGCTGATGTCAATACAGCTCCACCGTCGTCCCATTAGGAGTACCAACAGAGGCTGATAGAGACCCAGGAGAGGGGGAAAGGGTACAAGTGCTCATGATGGAGCTGAACTGAAATGGAAGCCAATTAAACCCACAATGCCACAGGGCTGTGGTTGGTTGGCAAGGGGGTCAAAGTGGTAAAAGGCATAGTGGTTGACTATTCAACTTTTTGGCATCTCCTTATAGCGTATACTGCCATCTCTACTGGTGCTCATGCCAGTCCTCTACACGCCCTGCTACTCTGGACTACATTAGGGCTTCCTCTCCTTACGTTATAGAAACAGGCCAGTTGTGTCCTCAGGAGAGGGAACCAAATGGTGACTATATGGCCAGGAGACAGCAGTAGACCTCCAACAGGTAGTGACAGACTCACTAAGACATCCATGAAACCTTACACTCAGACCACAATGTTATTTTACCAAGCTTTACATTTCAACCCGAACTACAAGTACAGTCCCTTCGGAAAAAAGTATTCAGACTACTTGACTTTTTCCACATTTTGTTACAGCCTTATTCTAAAATTGATTCATTGTTTCCCCCCCCCCTCATCAATCTACACACAATACCCCATAATGTCAAAGCAAAAACTGTTTTTTGAAATTGTTGCTCATGTATTAAAAATTAAAAACAGAAATATCACATTTACATAAGTATTCAGATCATTTACTCAGTACTTTGTTGAAGCACCTTTGGCAGAGATTACAGCCTTGAGTCTTCTTGGGTGTGACACTACAAGCTTGGCATATCTGTGTTTGTGGAGTTTCTCCTATTCTTCTCTGCAGATCCACTCAAGCTCTGTCAGTTTGGAGGGGGAGCGTTGCTACACAGCTATTTTCAGGTCTCTCCAGAGATGTTCGATTGGGTTCAAGTCTGGGCTCTGGCTGGACCACTCAAGGACATTCAGAGACTTGTCCCGAAGCCACTCCTGCGTAGTTTTGGCTGTGTGCTTAGGGACGTTGTCCTGGTGGAAGGTGAACCATCGCCCCAGTCTGAGGTCCTGAGCACTCTGGAGCAGGTTTTAATCAAGGATCTCTCTGTACTTTGCTCTGTTCATCTTTGTCTCGATCCTGACTAGAATCCCAGTCCCTGCCACTGAAAAACATCCCCACAGCATGATGCTGCACCACCATGCTTCACCGTAGGAATGGTGCCAGGTCTCCTCCAGACGTGACACTTGGCATTCAGGCCAAAGAGATCAATATTGGTTTAATCAGACCACAGAATCTTGATTCTCATGGTCTGAGAATCTTTAGGTGCCTTTTGGCAAACTCCAAGCAGGCTGTCATGTGCCAGTTACTGAAGAGTGGCTTCCGTCTGGCCACTCTACCATAAAGGCCTGATTGGTGGAGTGCTGCAGAGATGGTTGTCCTTCTGAAAGGTTCTCTCATCTCCACAGAGGAACTCCAGTGCTCTGTCAGTGTGACCATCGGGCTCTTGGTCACCTGCCTGACCAAAGCCCTTCTCCCCCAATTGCTCAGTTTGTCCGGGCAGCCAGCTCTAGGAAGAGTCTTGGTGGTTCCAAACTTCTTCCATTTAAGAATGATGGAGGCCACTGTGTTCTTGGGGACCTTCAATGCTGCAGATTTGTTTTGGTACCCTTCCCCAGATCTGTGCCTCGACAAACTTGTCTTGGAGCTCTATGAATTCCTTCGATGCCTTGGTTTTTGCTCAGACATGCACTGTCAACTGTGGGACCTTACATAAACAGGCGTGTGCCTTTCCAAATAATGTTCAATCAATTGAATTTACCACAGGTGGACTCCAATCAAGTTGTAGAAACATCTCAAGAATGATCAATGGAAACAGGATGCACCTGAGCTCAATTGAGTCTCATAGCAAAGGGTCTGAATACATATGTAATAAGGTATGTTTTTTTTGTTAATGAGTGCAAAAATGTAAAAAAAACTGTTTTCACTTTATCATTATGGGGTATTGTGTGTAGATTGCTGAGGAATTTTATTTATTTATTCCATTTTAGAATAAGGCTGTAATGTAACAAAATGTGGAAAAAGTCAAGAGGTCTGAATACTTTCCAAAGGCACTATTTTAATTGACTCAATCTTGGGCTTTATCTTAAAACACAATGAATACAGGCCATGACAACACATTACATAGCCATTTTAATTCAATTGAATCAGCCTTTTAAGGTAATAAATATTTTATAAAATCATACCCATACAAAATATTTCAACAAAAACAATACACAATTGTCAGTTCTCAATTCGACACACATTTCTTCCTTTTCAGTTACACCATTCCATTTCCTGATTACAGACAGCAGATCGCCTCCTATGATACAGCATATTCACAAATACTAAAAGTTCCCTTGAAAGTAGATTCATGCACACAACCTTGCTCACTGAAAACAAACAGAAAGGAAAAGAGCCACAACAGTAATAAGGTTTAACCTGTCACCAAATGTCCAACCTTTTGGCAGGCTACTAAAGCAGGCTGAGTTGTGACGCACGCCTTGACTTCACAGCTGCTACTGTATGCCTTCATCCTGACCGGTGCCAACCCAAAAGTAAATGAAAGTCTACAGAGTAAATAAGGCAGCAGCCGCACCTCTCCAGTTTTCCTCTCATAGTGGTAGAGGCTGCTCCATCAGCAGAGGGAGCGTGGTGAGGCTGTGGTCAGGCCAAAGAAAAGGGATTTCGTTTGTGTGTGTGTGTGCGTGTGTGTGTGGGGCGACAGAAGGGCTTTCCCAAATATTCATGATACATTTCAATAACTCCCTTCAGTTACAGACGACAAACTTGCTATGCTGGGTAGCCATTCTGAGTCGCCATCTCTTTTGCAACTAGAAGCATTTGAGGCTCATTATTACCCTTATTCATCCTGCAACATAACACAACAACATGATACAGCACTAGTTTATCATGACAGTACAGTATTAGCATACAAGCTGTCCAGCCTTTCCATATGAATGGTTAGGCAGGAGGGCTTTGAGGCTGAGCAGTGACTGGAGACTCTGACAGTCTTCTGTGTTGTGTTGGTGAGGGGGATGCAAGGCTGACAAGCTGCTAGTTGAAGTCCAGGCAGAGTAATAACAGAGTAGATTGTCTCTGACGCCATAGCCTCCATTTCCAGGCTTTCTCACTTTTGTTGGGAAACAACAGCCGCGCGATGATTGAGACTTCCGAGTACGGTGATGCGAGACTACTGAGGCCATGGTCTCAGAGGCCTGAGGAATTCCTTAGCCTGACCCGTAGAGGTGCAGAGGTATGGGGCTCCGCAGGCACGATGGACCCTCTCTCTGGTTCCTACTGCCAGGCTGGCTCACTGCACACAGCATGCTAAGGAGGGCGAGCATCGACAGACAGATGTGTTAATGCAGTCTCTATCATCATATAGACATGGCTTACCTCAGTACTGATCTGTGAGTAGATTTCTGTTGAGTAATTAAGATTTCCAATGTATTCAATACACATGGCAATAAAAAGGTATAATGGCTGTATTACTGTCCTGTATTATGGGACAAGCTCAGAGACTGAGGCTGTGTACCAAATGGCACCCTATTCCATACATAGTTCAGCCTGGTCAAAAGTAGTGAGCTATGTATGGAATAGGGTGGCATTTAGGATACAGTTGAGAGCATTAGGCCTAGACTTTACTGCTTTGTTTGTAGTTAGCGTAGTAGTAGTTTAAGGTCACCAGCCAGACAGTCTTGGGCATTGCTGTGACCCCTCCAGCTGGAGAGCTGCCAACATGACATGGCTGACTGTGGCCGCCGGTGTGTTAAAATAACAGCAACGTAACAAGCCATGTTTATGAAACCTGAATCTGTTCCAAATTCATTGAACCCCCTTTGCACATAATTCCTCTGGAATTTCTAACTCGAAACAGGATATTGTCTGGCTCTACTATATATCAACTAACTCCCTCCCTCGCAGCTAGTGTGTGTGTTGTCCAAGTGTGTGCATTGTGCATGTTTGTGTTCTGTATGTGTGTGTTGTGACTGGGGGGGGGGGTCATTCTCCTTGGTTATAACCAAGTCTCACTTTCACAAGGTGGGTTTTATAGGTCAGAGGGCAGAGCAGCCCAGCGCTGTGCAGGACTGAGCTGAAATCAAAGAACCAGATGCTCATACGGGGAGGCCAGCATGGTAAGACAACAGCTTGTATTTTAGTAGTGGTTAAACCTCCACTGAAGGGACATTTCATTACAGCTTCTCACTTAACCCCTGGTTAAGACCAGTCTGCTTAGCTGCAAGCCCCTGTGCTGGGACGTTCTGTGACGCACACCCCTACACCAGCACGTACACAATATCTAAGGGGAAATGTGAATACTATGCTATCCTCACAATAATACTCACAACTTCTCACAGATTCTGATAGAGGCTCTCTATCCATTGACACGTCTTTTTGGGTCTCTAGCATCTGAAAGACACAAAAAGACTCAAAATCATGGGCCAAAATGTTAGCGTGGGATTTTTATATCTACTAATATCTAAAGTCAAGTCATCGCCATTCCTACCTTGATCTGTTCTTTGAGGTATTCAGCTCTGGTCATTAGGCTCTTGATCTGCAAAGTGAGAGGTGGTGTTTAGTATGTAATCCATCCACAGTCATTCACATTCTCCTATCTATGACGTCTGGTGATGGTGATGATGATGGTCATGATGAGGGTAGACCAAGGTGGATGGCTTCCTATAATGACCCTTTAAAAGACAGATCTGTTGTGGTAGAATAATCATCCTGACCGAGACAGAGGCGGCTGCATCCACCCAGACTCCCAACATTTTATATCATATTAACCTCAGCACCAAGGCTGTAATACTATCAAATCACACCCAAAGTAAGATTACAGCTGTAATATTAATGTATTAACCTTCCAACTATTTCAAGGTTGGTGTTCTTATATGATAAGTCCAGGCATATTGAACTGGGAATTACAGCCCTGAGTTAAGAAAGGCTGAACTGTGCTCAAGAGATGAACCAACACACATGGAGACCATTCCTAACTGCAGTCGGGGCTCTTTGTGTTCTCACACACATGCTTTTGATCTGCAGTCCTCCCCAGCGTTCGATTATTACAGCCGCATCTGAATTTACTTAAGCCAAGCGCCCATAAAACTTCAAATAGGGAGGTCTGTGAGCCCAGCTTTAAATCTCTCTCCCTCTGGGGTTTGTTGTTGAAACATTGTTGTGTGTTGTTGACCTGGTTGCTTGCAAAACAAATGCTCAAAACACTAACTTTCCTTTACCACTGAATATTAATACAGTCAAACTAACTGAAGTAACTGTTGTAAGAGTATACCTCTCCAACTAAATGTCAAGGGAAAGGCTTGGCTATTTCACCTGACCATTGCTAGTGCAGTGGATACCATTATAGTGTCATATGACTGACATTGTTATAGATTTTTTTTTATTTCACCTTTATTTAACCAGGTAGGCCAGTTGAGAACAAGTTCTCATTTACTACTGCGACCTGGCCAAGATAAAGCAAAGCAGTGCGACACAAACAACAACACAGAGTTACACATGGAATAAACAAACATACAGTCAATAACACAATAGAAAAGTATATTTACAGTGTGTGCAAATGTAGTAAGATTAGGGAGGTAAGGCAATAAATAGGCCATAGTGGCAAAATAATTACAATTTAGAAATTAAACACTGGAGTGATAGATGTGCAGAAGATGAATGTGCAAGTAGAGATACTTGGGTGCAAAGGAGCAAAAAATAAATAACAATATGGGAATGAGGTAGTTGGGGGGCTATTTACAGATGGGCTATGTACAGGTGCAATGATCTGTAAGCTGCTCTGACAGCTGATGCTTAGTGAGGGAAATATAAGTCTCCAGCTTCAGTGATTTTTGCAATTCGTTCCAGTCATTGGCAGCAGAGAACTGGAAGGAAAGGCGGCCAAAGGAGGAGTTGGCTTCGGGGATGACGAGTGAAATATACCTGCTGGAGTGTGTGCTAAGGTTGGGTGCTGCTATCGTGACCAGTGAGCTGAGATACGGCGGGGCTTTCCCAAGCAAAGACTTATAGATGACCTGGAGCCAGTGGGTTTTCATACGAATATGAAGCTAGGGCCAGCCAACGAGAGCACACAGGTTGCAGTGGTGGGTAGTATATGGGGCATTGGTGACAAAACGGGTGGCGCTGTGATGGACTACATCCAATTTGCTGAATAGCCTTGGAGGCTATTTTGTAGAGGCTTGGAGGCTATTTTGTATTTTGTACTTTGTCAGAACCATCCAGAGTAGTGATTCTGGACGGGGGGGCAGGTGAAGGGCAGCGATCGGTTGATGAGCATGTATTTAGTTTGACTTGCATTTAAGAGCAGTTGGAGGCCACGGAAGGAGAGTTGTACGGCATTGAAGTTCGTCTGGAGGTTTGTTAACACAGTGTCCAAAGAAGGACCAGAAGTATATCAGAGAATCACCAGCAGCAAGAGCGACATCATTGATGTATACAGAGAAAAGAGTCAGCCAGGAATTTAACCCTGTGGCAGCCCCATAGAGACTGCCAGAGGTCTGGACAACAGGCCCTCTGATTTGAGACACTGCTCTATCTGAGAAGTAGTTGATGAACCAGGCGAGGCAGTCACTTGAGAAACCAAGGTTGTTGAGTCTGCCGCTAAGAATACGGTGATTGACAGAGTCGAAAGCCTTGGCCAGGTCGATGAATACGGCTGCACAGTAACCGATGGCGGTTATGATATCGCTTAGGACCTTAAGCGTGGCTGAGGTGCACCCAGATTGCATAGCGGACAAGATACGGTGGGATTCAAAACGTTCGGTGATCTGTTTGTTAACTTGGCTTTCGAAGACTTTAGAAAGGCAGGGTAGGATAGATTTTTATTTTATTTTACTAGGCAAGTCAGTTAAGAACAAATTCTTATTTTCAATGATGGCCTAGGAACAGTGGGTTAACTGCATTGTGCAGGGGCAGAATGACAGATTTTTACCTTGTCAGCTCAGGATTCGATCTTGCAACCTTTCGGTTACTAGTCCAACGCTCTAACCACTAGGCTACCTGCAAGATCGAAGTCTGTAACAGTTTGGGTCTAGAGTGTCTCCCCCTTTGAAGAGGGGGATGACCGCGGTAGCTTTCCAATCTTTGGGGATCTCGGACAATACGAAAGAGAGGTTGAACAGGCTAGTAATAGGGGTTGCAACAACTGAGGCGGATAATTTTAGAAAGAGAGGGTCCAGATTGTCTAGCCCAGCTGATTCGTTGGGGTCCAGATTTTGCAGCTCTTTCAGAACATCAGCTATCTGGATTTGGGTGAAGGAGAAATGGGGAGGCTTGGGCAAGTTGCTGTGGGGGATGCAGAGCTATTGACCGGGGTAGGGGTGGCCAGGTGGAAGGCATGGCCAGCCAGCCGTAGAAAAATGCTTATTGAAATTCTCGATTATCGTAGATTTATCAGTGGTGATAGTGTTTCCTAGCCTCAGTGCAGTGGGCAGCTGGGAGGAGGTGCTCTTATTCGCCATGGACTTTACAGTGTCCCAGAACGTTTTGGAGTTTGTGCTACAGGATGCAAATTTATGTTTGAAAAAGCTAGCCTTTGCTTTCCTAACTGCCTGTGTATATTGGTCCTAACCTCCCTGAAAAGTTGCATATAGCGGGGGCTATTTGATGCTAATGCAGTACGCCACAGGTTGTTTTTGTGCTGGTCGAGGGCAGTCAGGTCTGGAGTGAACCAAGGGCTATATCTATTCTTAGTTCTACATTTTTTGAATGGGGCATGCTTATTTAAGATGTTGAGGAAAACACTTAAGGAATAACCAGGCATCCAGGTCAATATCCTTCCAGGATACCCGGGCCAGGCGAATTAGAAAGGCCTACTCGCTGAAGTGTTTTAGGGAGCGTTTGACAGTGATGAGGGGTGGTCGTTTGACCGCGGACCCATTACGGACGCAGGCAATGAGGCTGTGATCCCTGAGATTCTGGGTGAAGACATCAGAGGTGTATTTTGAGGGCAGGTTGGTCAGGATGATATCTATGAGGGTGCCTGTGTTTACGGATTTAGTGTTGTACCTGGTAGGTTCCATAATAATTTGTGTGAGATTGAGGGCATCTAGCATAGATTGTAGGACGGCCGGGGTGTTAAGCATATCCCGGTTTAGGTCACCTAACAGTACAAACTCTGAAGATAAATGGTGGGCAATTAATTCACATATGGTGTCCAGGGCACAGCTGGGGGATGAGGGGGGTCTATAACAAGCGGTAAGGCTAACTCCACCCCTTTGGCAGTTTTATCTTGGTGGAAAATGTTATATTTGGGGATAGAAATTTCAGAATTTTGGTGGCCTTTCTAAGCCAGGATTCAGACACGGCTAGGACATCAGGGTTGGTGGAGTGTGCTAAAGCAGTGAGAGAAAAAAAACTTAGGGAGGAGGCTTCTGATGTTAACATGCATGAAACCAAGGCTTTTACGGTTACAGAAGTCAACAAATGATAGCGCCTGGGGAATAGGGGTGGCTACAGGGCCTGGGTTAACCTCTACATCACCAGAGGAACAGAGGAGGAGGAGGAGTAGGATAAGGGTACGGCTAAAGACTATAAGAACTGGTCGGGAACAGCGAATAAAAGGAGCAGATTTCTGGGCGTGGTAGAATAGATTCAAGGTATAATGTACAGACAAGGATATGGTAGGATGTGAGTACAGTGGAGGTAAACCTAGGCGTTGAGTGAATGCACAGACAAGGATATGGTAGGATGTGAGTATAGTGGAGGTAAACCTAGGCGTTGAGTGACGATGAGAGAGGTTTCGTCTCTGGAGGCACCAGTTAAGCCAGGTGAGATCTCCGCATGTGTGTGGGGTGGGACAAAGGAGTTATCGAAAGTATTTTGAGTGGGACTGAGGGCTCTATAGTGAAATAAAAACAGTAAGAACTAGCCAAGACAGCAGTAGACAAGGCATATTGACAGAGAGAGGCATAAAGCCTCTGGCAGTTTTATCTTGGTGGAGTTTTATCTTAGGCAGTTTTATCTTGGTGGAAAATGTTATAGTTTGGGGTGAAAATTTCAGAATTTTGGTGGCCTTCCTAAGCCAGGATTCAGACACGGCTAGGACATCAGGGTTGGCGGAGTGTGCTAAAGCAGTAAGAAAAAAACTTGGGGAGGAGGCTTCTGATGTTAACATGCATGAAACCAAGGCTTTTACGGTTACAGAAGTCAACAAATGATAGCGCCTGGGGAATAGGGGTGGCTACAGGGCCTGGGTTAACCTCTACATCACCAGAGGAACAGAGGAGGAGGAGTAGGATAAGGGTACGGCTAAAGGCTATAAGAACTGGTCGGGAACAGCGAATAAAAGGAGCAGATTACTGGGCCTGATATAGTAGGATGTGAGTACAGTGGAAGTAAACCTAGGCGTTGAGTGATGATGAGAGAGGTTTCGTCTCTGGAGGCACCAGTTAAGCCAGGTGAGGTCTCTGCATGTGTGTGGGGTGGGACAAAAGAGTTATCTAAAGCATTTTGAGCGGGACTGAGGGCTCTACAGTGTAATAAAAACAGTAAGAACTAGCCAAGACAACAGTAGACAAGGCATATTGACAGAGAAAGGCATATAGCAATCACAGGTGTTGATCAGGAGAGTTAAGACAACAACGGGTAAATGGGGATGAACGGACAGAGCGGGTCAGTTAAGTATATACAGGACCTGAGTTCGAGGCTGGGGCCGACAGGTAAACAAAATGACCTATTATTGAAACAGTCCAGGGGGCATCAGCTGTGTAGCCGAGTGATCATAGGGTCAAAAGAGCAGCAATAGGTGAATCAGGGTGCAGTTCAGTAGTCACTACTAAGCTAGGCGAGTAGGGGACACAGCGTTCAGAAAAGCTAGCGGGCCGGGGCTAGTAGATGGTCCTTCGGCGACATCGTAACAGAATAGCCTGTTGAGACCATATTGGGCGATCACGTCGGCAGTCCAGTCGTGATGGATCGGAGGGGCTCCGTGTCGACAATAAAGGGTCCAGGCCAATTGGCAAAGGAGGTATTGTAGCCCTAGAATTAGCCGGTATATGGGTGATATATGTACACCAAACTGCAGTGTCACTGATCTATTACGTTAGTAGCTTTTATTCAGGGAAACATTCACGTGACTACCAGAGAATGCTCCTGGGTGTTGTGTCCCAGATATAGCTGTGCTTGTTTGATCTCAGAGACCTGGTGTGTATATGTCTTCAGGTGCTCTGTGCTGTTATGGTGAGCACTGAACCAGGTCTCTCCTCACCCCCTTACCTCACATTCTCACCTAAACCCTCTCATCCACCTCACCCCCAGTAACTCACCTAAACCCTCTCATCCACCTCACCCCCAGTAACTCACCTAAACCCTCTCATCCACCTCACCCCCAGTAACTCACCTAAACCCTCTCATCCACCTCACCCCCAGTAACTCACCGAAACCCTCTCATCCACCTCACCCCCCCAGTAACTCACCTAAACCCTCTCATCCACCTCACCCCCAGTAACTCACCGAAACACTCTCATCCACCTCACCCCCAGTAACTCACCTAAACCCTCTCATCCACCTCACCCCCAGTAACTCACCGAAACCCTCTCATCCCCAGTAACTCACCTCACCGTGGAGCAACTCTCTCCGGCGCCCCTGGGCTTCAGCTGGAAGACAGACATAGAGGGGGAGGAGAGGGAGAAAGAGAAGGAAGGAGGGTGGGTGGAGAGAATATAAAGAGATTAATCACTGCTCTCCCAATCACCATGTTTGCACAAGAGTGGGTAATTTACCGAGCCAGTTTGGTTGTGATAGCCCACTGAGGCTCAGGGGGAACCATTGAAACTGAAGCAGCCTTTCTTCAATTAGCCTGCCTGAGGAGGGGACCAGTTCTCCAGCAGCAAGGCATTCTGGGAAGGGAATGTAATCAACCAAAGGCTATAGCGAGACAAAAGGGACAATGTTTTATCCCACAGTCCCCTGGTCTCGCTGACGTGCCACGGTCCCGTTCCCCCGATCCATCATGACTATTTAACGACTCAAGCCATCTCTTCTCTATTAAGATAGATAATAGTTTTTATTTGTTTCCAGTGTGTAATAACACTGAGAAATTAACTGTTGGGCTCTCAATGGGAACCAGATGGCAGCGAGCGGCTCTATACCACACACAGGGCGCTGGCACCAGGTCTCATCCACAGCTCAAAGCCACATCTGGCTCCAGCATCATCATCCCCATCCCGCCTGCCTGCCTTGCCTCCCTCCACCACTAGGACCATCTCCCAGATGAGGTCATGTGGAGTCAGGGCTAATAGAGACCAGGCCACAGCCTAGAGGAGTCTAGTCCACATACAGACACTGAGCCAGAGCGCCGAGGAGAGGAGACCATTATGGGCCACCACTGCCACCGTCTCTCTTTTAATAACAATAACAGCCAGCCAAAGCTGAGGGCTGGAGACACAGCAGACACTCAGGGCAGGCTCTGCTGCGGTCTCTGATGTAATAGTCTCTTAATTCTGGAGATTGGATTACTGTGTTACTCCCGGACTCCCTGCAGGGTTGTAAAATCACACCTGTGTTTATTAGAGTCCATGCAGCAGACGCTGTATGTGGCATAGATGACTGACTCATTGTTTTCCCCCATCGAAAGGACTAATATAGTCTATGTGGGATTTTCAGTGAGCTGACCTTACCTGCCAGGACTAGCAGTAGTTCTCCCAGACTCTGCTGGTACAGAGCCAGTGTATCATGGTCCTCTATCCCATTCTCCTCCTGGAATGGAATACAAGTGTGTTATGAAAAGGGAAGACGTCCCACTATGGCATAGTAGTCCACTCTCAAGAAAGCCCCCAGATCCCATAGCAGCAGCCTTCAATCCATCCTGCTGTAGACAGCATCTACAAGCCACTACCACCCTCTCACTCCTCTCTGGTAGTCTCCCCTGAGCTCCATCATCATGGCCTGCTCATGCTAACCAGTCCCCTCAGCTTACCATGGCGATGGCTGTAGATGCCAGCTCCAGAGCAGCCAGCACCCGTGGTTGGTCACGGGACATCTCTGAGAAAGAGAGAGAGCGAGAGAGAGAGAGAGAGAGAGGAGAGAGGAGAGAGACAGAGAGAGAGGAGAGATTGAGAGAGGAGAGAGTAGAGAGAGAAGAGAGAGTGAGAGGAGAGAGAGAAAAGAGAGAAGAGAGGAGAGAAAGGAGAGAGAGAAGAGAGAGAGGACAGGAGAGAGAGAGCAAGAGAGGAGAGCGAGAGAGGAGAGAGTGAGAGAGGAGAGAGAGAGTGAGAGAGAAGAGAGGAGAGAGCGAGGAGAGAGTGAGAGGAGAGAGAGGAGAGAGAGAGAAGGACCTGAGGCCTTCTCAGAACACCGCCTCTAGGTACTTTTCAATACCCAGTTACACTTGATAACGTGCTCCTTCTGAGTTATGAATGTGTTATCAAGTCCTTATGAAGGTTCTCTTCAAATAAAGTAGCGTTTAAATTAGGTCCTCTATATAAGGGTCATGAAATACGGTATTTATGATGTACAACGGGTAAAGATAGCTGTATTACCTCTCAGGATGTCTCTGGTGGACTTGAACTGCTCAAAGCAGAGGCTGTTGTCTGCAGACACCAGAGCTTTCAGCTCCTCTGCCCTGGACACGTACTGACTAACCTGCAGTAGGGGTTTATATTGCTGTCGTTCACTTCATTCTATGATGTCATCCGTAGCATGTGTTTTTCATCCATGCCAGATGTTATTGAAATAATTTCAGTCCAGCCTTTAGGGTATGAAAATACAATAGACCAAATATACTTGTACTCTGTACCTTTTGCCTAAGGGCATCTTTACGCAGTCTGTCTGTCTCATCTGGAAAGGGGAGAGAAGATACATTCCTTAGACAGTTACCAATAGTGTTCTGATTATTATTATGATTATTATTATCATCATCTCCAGTTCTGTGAGCTTGTATCACTTTTCAGTTGATGTTGGACTGTGGTACGGAATTAGACATTATATAGATGAGAGACCTGAGAGAAGTTGTGATTGTGGCAGGTAGGGGCAGTGCATGTTGCTCTTACAGTGAATGGCGGGGACAAAGTGCTCTAGTGAGCTGCAGTACAGAGACAGAGCAGCTGATCTATCCCCCTCCTGGTCCTTCTGAACAGCTTTCAGGACCAGATCCTTCTGCAAGAGGAGACAGACAGGGAGTCACACCAATACATCTAACTCTCTTTCACACACCCGCATGCACCCACACATGCGCACACACCGCTTTCCCCAGGCTCTCTGCATTGGGCATGTGCTCGAGGTCCACCCAGGGGTGGGAGAAGAACTGAGTGAAGGTGAGGCGGGTGTCAGGGTCCCTGTCCAGCAGCCGCAGCAGTAAGTCCCTGCAGTTCCTGGACACTCTGGCCCCTGCAGGCAGCTGAGACACACAACATAACGTTTTTAGAAGAAGTTGCAACACATACTTTGTGTTATCCTTGATGATTTTAAATGCAGTGTTTCCACTTGTGGCTGGAATTATATTTTTTAAATGGTCTAATAAATTATATCTATCTTCCAACTAATTACACTCTGTCCTGACCACTGGATTGAGGAGGAGACTGTAGTACCCACTCCGGCACAGGAGTGTCCCTTTCAACAAGAAAGCACTGTGAGATAAGGTTTATTGGGAAAGTGTGCCACCATGTGGTGGAAAATATACTCACAGGGGAAAGAATGATTCTTCTAACAGCAGTCACAGAATGAACAATCATTGCTACCACACATTTCTTTAGATAGATGTAACAGAGCTTACCTCGATGGGCTTGTCACTGCGGATCTTCTCCTCCAGTTCAGCATAGGATCTGGAGGCAAATGGTGCCCGGCCAAATAGTGTCTCTACATACAGAAGTAAGAACAACAAATAAATAATAAGAATAAGTGAGAAAGCAATATAAACTTAAACCATCTTTGGCATTCAAAGCAGTAACGTTGAAGTTTGATGTCACTGAAATGTCTGGTTTGTGCTTAAGAGATCATAGAGTGTTCTTGAGGAGATAGTGTTCTATTTAATTGCACGGAGAGATGAGATAGTTATCCATTTAAATCTGTGCTCTTACCATACAGGATGACTCCCACAGACCAGAGGTCGACCCTGGAGTCATACTGCCGTCGACACACCATCTCAGGGGCCATGTAGAGAGGAGAGCCCCTCAGAGCACTCTGCTCATCCCACGGAGACATGTAACTCGCAAAGCCAAAATCTGACAACAGCATAGGGCAAAAATGTTTTAATGCTCAGTGCCCTAGACTAGTCTCAGTCAAGACTTTGATACACCTGGTAATACTTGGATCAGCATTACAAAATCCTCTAATGCATGATTCAGTGGTGCAACTGTTGCATTCCATCATTTTAAATGTCACAACTGAAAAGTGCAGAGACAGTGCCACCAATACCCTCTGGCATATTGGCACTGCTATGATTTTGCAGCTATATCACAGTCCCATGGTGATGAAATGCAAAATATGAATAAAGATAGAAATGTGACCATAAGGAATACTGTATGTAAGTGTGATTGTGGCACTTGCCAGTGTGCTGTACCTGCTAGTTTAAGAACAGAACCATTGAGCAGAATGTTCTGGGGTTTCAGGTCCAGATGTGAGATGTTATGATTATGGAGAAACTGAAGAGCGCAGGCTGTTTTCAGACATGTAGCAAGAGAAGAGGGAGTAAGAGAGAGAGTGCCTTATTGCTGTTGGTCCCACCATTTTTTGTTATATGTATACTTTGACTATGTAAGTAATATAACTTGCCATGTCAATAAAGTCTTCTGAATTGAATTGATTTCAGTGGGAGAGAGAGAAAGAGAGAGAGAGATAGTGGAAGAGAGAGAGAACTGCTCAACGTCATTAAATAGTTCTCTAAATAATGTAGGTTACTTATACCCAACGCACCACTGACTCTGGTGTGACTCACCTATCTGCTGCAGGAAGAGCCGAGCCACCCTCTCAGGTAGCAAGCGCCTACTGTGGATGAAACGGGACAGGTCCCCACCAGAACACCACTCCAGGATCAGATAGATGTTTTCACTGTCCCACTGACCAATGGCAGAGAACACGATTAGACTCAATTCACTCAGACAAGGATATGAAATGTAGCCTGCTGAGTCCCAGATCAGCTTGTGCTCTCTTGTCTGGCAAGCAATGTGAGTCAGGATAGCCTATATGAAAAGTACTTATATGAGTGGGGATTGGCTGATTAAATATTGGGCTGATTAAATATTAAACTGATTGTAAACCTGAAAGTCCTTCAGCTGAACAATGTGAGGGTGGCGAACAGTTTTCAGGATCTCTATCTCAGTCAGCAGGTTCTCCATAGACACCTTGTTCAGAGTCTTCTTCCCAACCACCTTCACTGCCACCACCTCCCGGTTGTCCCCCTGCACACACAGATCCAGTAGTCTGAACAATGGGACATGATATCAGTTTGGAAGCCAGGCTACAGGGGAAGTCTTAAAACGGTCATTTCTATTAGGGAAGTTGCTACTATTTACTTGTGTTGTTTATGCAAGTAGTTGTGCTTAGTAGCTAGCTAACTCGGTCTGCAACGAATGGCGTACCTTTCTATAGGCTTTGTAAACTGTCGCATAGGTGCCACTGCCCAGCCTCTCTGTGAGAATGAAATTAGCCAGTTTCGGTGGGGCGAAGCTCGAAGCCATGATGATGTTGTTCACAGTTGCATCAAAGTTGCTGTGGACCCCTTCACTGCTGCAAAGTGCACTAGAACATATATAGAGGAAGTTGGTCTATATAATTCAAATGTAGCTATAAAAGCAATGCCTATATCTGACCAGACTGAAGTGAAACAGGAACGTCTACAACAATGGCTGTTGCAGCTAGCTAGTACAGTACTACATAGGAGATATGTTGAGCTGACTTGCTGCTACCTAGCAAGCAATTATTATTATTATTATTATTTTTAGCTCAGCCCATCTTCTATACTTCTCAGAAATGTGTATATTTATACAAATATTTACCGTCATTCATGTATAAATACTGCCGAATTTGCAGAATGATTCTTCTTCTTCAAAGTTGTATTGACAGACTATACATACACCTTGGTGTATTGCCGCTACCTACAGTACATGGTATTGACACCACAAATATTTCAATTTCGGGAAGGGGGGCGACATAAAACAACAAAAATCAAACGACCGTCCCACTCCTTCAGTTACATTCAAATCACATCAATACACAGACTCCGGTGCCTGTGAGTTGCAGAATGATTGTTTACATGGCTAGCTAGCTCCACTGTGAACGTGCTGTCGTTGTCAGCTGGCAAAACACGTCAACTCGTCGATGCTCCAAACCATGGCACATTTTTTTCTACTGCCCCCTACCGGTTTGATATTTAATACTCAGCCTTATCTGTAAAGGTAATCCAGAGAAGACAACCTCACATTTATTGAAATAGTAATCCGTCTTTGCTACAGTAAAACTCTTACTATGTATGTGGCTTTTACAATAGCAACACAAGCCGACATTAACGGACTATTCTAAATGTGAAAGTTACAACACAAAACTAAAGCGCAAGAGGGCGCTATGACTCCATTCCCATTCCCTGTTGATGGCAGGAAGACCCTATTCCCAGTTGCTGATGAAAGCGAATAGTAATTTAAAGATGGCGGAGTGCATGGAAGCACGTTTGACCGCCCAAGAGGAGCAGATAGAGCTCCTCACTCGGGAATTTAGCCTCCTACGAGACGGGTTAAATGGTGGTCCAGAGGTCGCCAGCATTCTCGCCAGTTCTCCGGAGTTGGAGAGCTTACGGAGCGAGAATGAGAAGCTCAAATTTCGTCTCGTGCACCTCCGCCGGGGTCTCCAGGAAGAGCTCGCCCTGGAGGGACAGGGCAAGGGGGGCACAAACAAAGGCCAGGAGAAGACAGGGAAACAACAACCAAAGAACCGCAATTATGATAATAATAAGGTAGCTAGCTAACCACCTTAGTGCATGTTAATTGTGTGGTTGTATGTGGCCTGTAGCGTGCTGTCCTAGTCCAACCAGTAGTTGCCTAGGGAGCATATAGTGGTTACTAGATAGTACAGATCGGGAGTAGGCGGAGACATTATCCAGCATCTGCCAGATAATAATACGGTCGTCACTAACTTCCATGGCCACAAAGTAAGTCATGATTATGTCTAAACCCCGACGATTTATACAATGTATCTTCTTATTAAAAACGACCACCCCCTCGTCACTGTCAAACGCTCCCTAAAACACTAATGCGAGAACGATATTGACCTCATCCCGTCAGTAGAGGATGCCTGGTCGTTCTTTTCAAAGTAATTTCCTCACCATCTTAAATAAGCATGACCCTTTCAAAAAATGTAGAACTAAGAACAGATATAGCCCTTCGTTCACTCCAGACCTGACTGCCCTCGACCAGCACAAAAACATCCTGTGGCGGACTGCACTAGCATCGAATAGTCCCCGCGATATGCAACTTTTCAGGGAAGTCAGGAAAGCAAAGGCTAGCCTTTTCAAACAGAAATGTGCATCTTGTAGCTCTAACTCCAAAAAGTTTTGGGACACCGTAAAGTCCATGGAGAATAAGAGCACCTCTTCCCAGCTGCCCACTGCACTGAGGCTAGGAAACACTTTCACCACGATAAACGAGAATTTCAATAAGCATTTCTCTACGGCTGGCCATGCTTTCCTTCTGGCTTCCCCAACCCTGGCCAACAGCTCTGCAGCTACTTGCCCAAGCCTCCAGCTTCTCCTTCACCCAAATCCACATAGCAGATGTTCTGAAAGAGCTGCAAAACCTGGACCTGTGCAAATCAGCTGGGCTAGATAATCTGGACCTTCTCTTTCTAAAATGATCCACCGCCATTGTTGCAACCCCTATTACCAGTCTGTTCAACCTCTCTTTTGTATTGTCCGAGATTCCTAAAGATTGGAAAGCTGCTGCGGTCATCCTCCTCTTCAAAGGGGGTGACACTCTAGACCCTAACTGTTAGACGTATATCCATCCTGCCCTGTCTTTCTAAAGTCTTCGAAAGCCAAGTTAACAAACAGATCACTGACCATTTAGAATCCCACCGTACCTTCTCCGCTGTGCAATCCGGTTTCAGAGCTGGTCAGGGGTGCACCTCAGCCACGCTCAAGGTACTAAACGATATAACTGCCATCGATAAAATACAGTATTGTGCAGCCGTCTTCATCGACCTGGCCAAGGCTTTTGACTATGTCAATCACCGTAATCTTATCGGCAGACTCAACAGCTTTAGTTTCTCAAATGACTGCCTCGCCTGGTTCACCAACTACTTCTCTGATAGAGTTCAGTGTGTCAAATTGAAGGGCCTGTTGTCCGGACCTCTGGCAGTCTCTATGGGGGAACCACAGGGTTCAATTCTCGGGCTGACTCTTTTCCCTATATATTATCGATGTCGCTCTTTCTGTGGGTGATTCCTTGATCCACCTCTACGCAGGCGACACCATTCTGTATACATCTGGCTCTTCTTTGGGCACTGTTAACTAACCTCCAGATGAGCTTCTATGCCATACAACACTACTTCCGTGGCCTCTAACTGCTCTTAAACGCTAGTAAAACTAAATGCATGCTCTTCAACCGATCGCTGCCCGCACCCGCCCGACTAGCATCACTACTCTGGACGGTTCTGACTTAGAATATGTGGACAACTACAAATACCTAGGTGTCTGGCTAGACTGTAAACTCTCCTTACAGACTCATTAAGCATCTCCAATCCAAAATAAAATCTAGAATTGGCTTCTATTTCGCACAAAGCATCCTTCACTCACGCTGCCAAACATACCCTCGTTATACTGACTATCCTACCAATCCTAGACTTTGGCGATGTCATTTACAAAATAGCCTCCAACATTCTACTCAGCAAAATGAATGCAGTCTATCACGGTGTCATCCGTTTTGTCACCAAAGCCCCATATACCACCCACCACTGCGACTTGTATGCTCTCGTCGGCTGGCCCTCGCTACATATTCGTCGCCAGGTCATCTGTAAGTCTTTGCTAGGTTAAGCTCTGCCTTATCTCAGCTCACTGGTCACCATAACAACACCCAGCCGTAGCACGCGCTCCAGCAGGTACATCTCACTGGTCATCCCCAAAGCCAGCACCTCCTTTGGCCACCTTTCCTTCCAGTGCTCTGCTGCCAATGACTGGAACGAATTGCAAAAGTCGCTGAAGTTGGAGACTTATCTCCCTCACTAACTTTAAGAATCAGCTATCTGCACAGCTTACCGATCGCTGCAGCTGTACACAGCCCATCTGTAAATAGCCCATCCAACTACTTACCTCATCCCCATATTGTTTTTATTTGCTATTTTTTCTCTTTTGCACACCAGTATTTCTACTTGCACATCTATCACTCCAGTGTTCATTTGCTAAATTGTAATTGCTTCACCACTGTGGCCTATTTATTGGCTTACCTCCTTACTCCATTTGCACACACTGTATATAGATTTTTCTATTATGTTATTGACTGTACTTTTGTTTATCCCACGTGTAACTCTGTTTTTTGTCTCACTGCTTTGCTTTGTCTTGGCCAAGTCGCAGTTGTAAATGAGAACTTGTTCTCAACTGGCCTACCTGGTTAAATAAAGGTGAAATGTAAAAAATGATTTTAGACCTAACCACGCTGCCAACCTTTTGCCTAACCCTCCCCTGCCCCTGGTCTCGAAATAGGTTGACAGCTCGGTGTGTAGTCCACTGAACATGCTTATGGAACATCATATGGCTATAAGACAACAGTTATTTATTGTGGTTTACACTAAGTAATATGTCAATAACAATATTTGCATGTTTTTGTTCACATATAAACCAATCCTTTGAATTTACACATCTGTGCAGGCAGCAACTCATGAGACTAAACCTGTTGTTGATAAGGAGAAGCCAGAGAACAACAAGAAGGTGGCACATGGAGGGGTTGGTGGCAGAGAGGTAATGATTAGGAACATTACCTCCCAAAGGTCCAATATCCCATACATCTATTCTAGAAGTCCCATGCATGCAATCAAGCGCTCCTTCAAAGTTGTGCAATATCCTTACCAATACCCAAATAATTCCCCCCAGTTTCTTTCCCTAAGTTCCTATAAATGACCATGTTACTCTTTCCAGCTGAAACCTTGGCCTGGCTACATCTCGGAGCGCATGCAGCTGTATGAGGAGCTGAAAAAGGAGAGTGATGCCCTGCTGGCCAGGAGAGCTGCAGACAGCCAGCCCATCACTGTGGAGCTGCCAGATGGACGCAGGGTGGAGGGTCAGGCCTGGGTCACTACCCCCTACCAGCTGGCCTGTGGCATCAGGTGAGGGATCTGGAGCTTATCTTGGACCATGATATCCCTGTCCCATAGCTTTTTGTGCTGTGCAGTCAACTCCTATGGCCATTGTCATTGCAAAAACATTCATAGAAGTTTGGAGGATAGACAAATCTGGGACAAGGAGGATCATGATGTTACTGGGAGACATCAGTTGCACCCTTCTGTCTTTGCCATTGTTTGTAGCAACACATGAGAACTATGTGGTGATGGTGGTATATCGTATTTCTCCCAGTCAGGGCTTGGCTGACAATGCAGTGATTTCCCGGGTGAACGGGGACCTGTGGGACCTGGATAGACCTCTGGAGAAGAGCTGCTCATTGGAGATCCTGCGCTTTGACAATGACGATGCCCAGGCTGTGAGTATAATGTGCCCTCTGGGCTATCATACTCTCTATAGTCTTTGTTCTTGGAGGTAGTAACAGATGTTTCTGCTCCTTGTTTCAGGTGTACTGGCACTCCAGTGCTCACATCCTTGGTGAGGCCATGGAGCGTTTCTATGGAGGCTGTCTGTGTTATGGACCACCCATTGAGAATGGCTTCTACTATGACATGTTCCTCGATGGACCCCAGTAAGCATCTATCATTGTTAAGAAAAAACAGGCTTCCATTCTCCTTTATAAAGTAATGAGCAGAAATGATACAGAGCTGGTATAGTGAGTAGCCTATGACAGGTGTGTTGTTACTGAGGGTTCTGTTTGACCTGTGTCCTGTCCTGGCCAGGGGTGTGTCGAGTACAGAGTTTGAGTACCTGGAGGCGCTATGCAAGTCTGTGGTGAAGGAGAAACAGCCCTTCGAGAGGCTGGAGGTCAGCAAGGAGACCCTACTGAAGATGTTCAAGGTGAGAGGAGAGGATCGCTACACTACATTGGCATCTCTCCACCCTCTGAAAGATTGTAGCTCGATTATATAATGTTTTATAGATGTTTCTTGTTCATTTGGATTGTGAGTAGATCAGCAGCAATTGGTATTTATTTTTTTTCCCAATCTGTTTGCGTACATATTTTCAGTACAACAAATTCAAGTGTCGCATTCTGAATGAGAAAGTCACCACACCCACTACAACAGTCTACAGGTAAGCAGCTCATGATGTTTAGTTGTAAATCACAGAATATTATTTGGTGTACAGCAAATATTCAGAAGACTGGTTTAACATGTTGGTGAATTTGAAGAACAGAAATAGGACTGCACTCCGGTAAATTAATTTAAATTTAATTTTTTATCGCTGCACAAACGTTTCGGGCAATAGCAATCAATGTCACACCAACAAGACCACACAGGTGGGCATAATTATCAATTCAGCCAGTATTGTCCCAATCAAGAGATCCAGCAGAGGGAGCTTTCGGGATCAAATATAGATCTATAGACACGCAATACAAACACACAATGTCATTACCTAAATATTTGGCATATTTATAACCTACAAAAAAGCAAGAAAAAGACCATTCCTCATTAAGGCCTGCTGGGGCAAGAGTGGCCAAGCGGTCTATCCAATATGTCTCTCATTGGAGAGGTAATTGATCCCTATCTCCTCCCCTACGCAGCGCTTTCAACAATTCAATGCCCATATAATGTAATGCACTTAGTTCATGATTATTGCTGTTGAAATTTCTGACAACAGGTAATTATTTTTCCATCATGGTTTCGAATGGAGCTCTTATGCTCACATATCCTTGTCTTAAGTTCCTGTTTGGTCTTACCCACAACATTAAAGTCACAGGAACACACTTAAGTAGATATACAACATATTTTGTGTTACATGATATTCTACCTCAAACCTTTATCCTCCCACTCGAATGGGATGGATAAGAGTTCCCTCTGATCATGGCATAACAGTAGACAGTTGTGACAAGGAAACTGCCATCGGGAATGATGAAATGCAACGCTTTTCTTATTAGGCAAATCTGACTGTACTAAATAATCCCTTTCAATTTGAGTGTCTCTTATAGCAAGACCTCGGGAGGGATTCAAACGCTTTACCAAAGCTGGGGTCGCTGTGTCATATGTGCCAATGTCTATTAACCACTTCCTTGATCGACCTTGAAATGGGACTGAAGGTCAACACAAAAGCTAAGAGGGAGGAGAGGGATTCCTTTGACGTGGTTGCAATAATGCATTCCACTTAGCTTGTCTTACTCTCAAGGCAATTGTCCAATAATTCTTCTTTATACCCTCTTGTTTTGAATCATTCACATAAATCTTTGGAATGTACATCAAATTCTAAATCGGTCACAAATGCGAAGGATTAGGCTTTCATATATTATGGTAAAAAAATGTTTTTATGAATTTGAAGACCCTCACTGGTCCATGCCCTGCTAAAATTAGTTTTTTTTACTGTTTTAGATGTGGGCCTCTGATTGACCTGTGTCGTGGGCCCCATGTAAGACACACAGGAAAGATTAAAGCCTTGAAGATCTACAAGGTATGTGACGTGATGCACACACAGACTACAATATCCAATCATTTCTTAAGCTGAAAAACAGTGTCACAGTATCTCCTCTCCGCTCCTTTCTTGTAATATCGACAGAACTCTTCTACGTACTGGGAGGGCCGTTCGGACATGGAGACCCTGCAGCGTATCTATGGCATCTCCTTCCCAGACTCCAAGATGCTGAAGGAGTGGGAACGCTTTCAGGAGGAGGCTAGGAACAGAGACCATCGGAAGATTGGAAAGGTTAGTCCTCACTGTGGGGTGTCACTTGACTGAGGAAGACTATTTAGTTGGTTTTGGTTTCTTAACACAGCCATTGAAAGAGACCCTCAATTAATATAATGATATATGTTCATATATACTGAACAAAAATATAAATGCAACATGTAACAATTTCAAAGCCCCCACACACACAGAGGTCAAACAAAAAGGGCTTCATTACAGACATACTTTTTTGGGGATCTTTTTAATTGACTTTTATCCAAAGTGAGTTACAGAACTGCCAACATTGAAAGTGACAAATCACTCTAATTTACTTTGTATTTTACAAACCGACCTAAAGGCGCCAGCAAGCTTTAGTTCGCCTGGTGGCAAACCTTCGCTTGGAAAAAGTGGAAATAAACTTAGCAAAAAAAGAAACGTCCTCTTTATTTTCAGCAAACTTAACATGTGTAAATATTTGTATGAACATAAGATTCAACAACTGAGACAAACTGAACAAGTTCCACAGACATGTGACTAACAGAAATGGAATAATATGTCCCTGAACAAAGGGGGGTCAAAATCAAAAGTAACAGTCAGTATCTGGTGTGGCCACCTATGCATTAAGTACTGCAGTGAATCTCCTCCTCATAGACTGCACCAGATTTGCCAGTTCTTGCTGTGAGATGTTACACCACTATTCTACCAAGGTACCTGCAAGTTCCCAGACATTTCTGGGGGGAATGGCCTTAGCCCTCACCCTCTGATCCAACAGGTCCCAAGACATTCCTGTCTTGCAGGAAATCACGCACAGAACGAGCAGTATGGCTGGTGGCATTGTTAGGCTGGAGGGTCATGTCAGGATGAGCCTGCAGGAAGGGTACCACATGAGGGAGGAGGATGTCTTCCCTGTAACGCACAGCGTTGAGATTGCCTGCAATGACAACAAGCTCAGTCCGATGATGCTGTGACACACCGCCCCAGACCATGACGGACCCTCCACCTCCAAATCGATCCCGCTCCAGAGTACAGGCCTCGGTGTAACGCTCACTCCTTCGAGGATTAATGCGAATCCGACCATCACCCCTGGTGAGACAAAACCGCGACTCGTCAGTGAAGAGCAATTTTTGCCAGTCCTGTCTGGTCCAGCGGCGGTGGGTTTGTGCCCATAGACAACGTTGTTAGGCGTCTCACAGTACGGACATTGCAATTTATTTCCCTGGCCGCATCTGCAGTCCTTATGCCTCCTTCCAGCATGCCAAAGGCATGTTCACGCAGATGAGCAGGGACCCTGGGCATCTTTCTTTTGGTGTTTTGTAGAAAGGTCTGTAGAAAGGTCTCTTTTGAGACTCAGTAGCCAGTATACACTTCCTCAAAATAGTCAGAATTAATCTAAGAAAACTCAAGAAATCTGTTATTAATTTTTACGTTTTTGCCGAGGAGATCTTAGTCGCGTAATTTTACATCTAACTTAGAGGCTTGGTGCAGTATTTCCAATGAAGAAATGTGCATGAAAACTAGTCTCTAGTTGAATAACTAATAATTTATTGAAGAATCCCTAAAGTTGACCACTCATGGACGAAGGGGCATATACTTCGGCTTCTGAAGTTCGGCTGGTCTCAAAAAAATGTTGTGCCCAAACAGCCGAAAAAACCCTTACCGAAGTCCAAAACGAAGAAGACATCATAATGTCTTCATAATATATGCACAAACTCTTCAGAACTTTCGACTAGGAAGTATGCGTACGCTTTAAGCACTGCATGCTTATTGTTGTTGCTTGGTTGTTCCTGTGGGGGGTGATGTCTGTCTAACTGCATGATGTATCAGTGAGTCACACTATGTGAGCTCAAGCTGGTCCTCAGGCAGGCTTGATCTATCCTCCCTGCGGGAGACACAGATGGCAGCAACCCCACGGCCCGGCCACAACTGATTACAACACTGATCTCTATATTAAACCATTGACTCATTGCTGCTTTTATTTTCATTGTTGTTATCCAGGGGGACAAAGTCTAAAGTAATTTTTAAACATGTTACTCCTATGATGGTGTGATCCTTTTCATTTAGAAGTTGAAGGTTTAGAAGTAGAGGACATTTCTGTGGGTGTCGTTCATGGACAGATTTGCTGTCGTTTGATTTAACTTCTTCCCCACAGAGGATGAGCTGCCTCACTATCTGTAAATGTCAATCTGTGAAGTCTTTAAGCTTCCTCTCTGTTTGTCTCTACTGTACAACAGGAGCAGGAACTGTTTTTTTTCCATGACCTGAGCCCTGGTAGCTGCTTCTTCCTCCCGCGTGGAGCCTACCTGTACAATACACTCACTGACTTCATCAGGGTAAGACGAGACCAACCAGCCTCAACCACCTACATCTAATCACAGCCAAAAGGCAGAGAAGCAATCTGTCCATCTTCTGCCAATATACAACAATACCCACCAGTAGAATTCACAATTACAGCATGATCATGGACTACTTTGGTTCTTTATAACCATAGTAACCGAAAGGATGCTGAAGTTAAGTACCACTCAGTCTTGCTGTGATCTGGTGAATGTACTTTGCAGGAGGAATACTGTAGAAGAGATTTCCAGGAGGTGGCCTCTCCTAACATCTATAACAGTAAGCTGTGGGAGACTTCTGGCCACTGGCAGCACTACAGCGACAACATGTTCTCCTTCCCAGTGGAGCAGGACGTCTTTGCACTGAAGCCCATGAACTGTCCTGGACACTGGTAGGTACATTGGTTTGTTATTTGGCCGATTTCCCAGACACGTTTTAAGACTGGTCCTGGACTAAAAACCAACTCCGTGGCTTTGTAGTTAGTGTCCATCCGCCCTGAGGTTGGGAGTTTAATCCCCGGCCAAGTTATACCAGAAACGGTAAAAATGGGACCCAATGTGTCTGCTTGGAAGTCAGCATTAGGAGATAGATTGGGGGTAAGGCCCTGCAATAGACTAGCGTCCTCTACTATGTACTTCTACATCAAGCTGCCTCATGCTGCAGAAACGGGAGATGCAAGGCTACTTGATTATTTACTAGACTAAAAACCATGCTCAATGGAGAATATCCACTGAAATGACTTTACTCCAAGACTAGGCTTAACCTTTGTCTGGGAAACTGTCCCTCCCTATATGTTATTGGTTAATATGAATGTATGATGGCTTATATGGAAGGGACTTTCAAAGCATTTATGTAACCTTAACTACTCCCACTGCTTCAACTGCATATCTTCTCATCCATCACCCTCTTTTTCCGTCCACCTTCTCCTGGATCCTCCCATCCTCTTCTTTCTCAGTCTGATGTTCAGCCACAGACCTCGGTCGTGGAGGGAGCTGCCTCTGAGACTGGCTGATTTCGGGGTGCTCCATAGGAATGAGCTATCAGGGACACTGACCGGCCTTACGAGGGTGCGCCGCTTTCAACAGGATGACGCTCACATCTTCTGCACCATGGAACAGGTACAGTTGAAGTCAGAAGTATACATACACCTTAGCCAAATACACCTTAGCCAAAAACTCAGTTTTTCAGAATTCCTGACATTTAATCCTAGTAAAAATTCCCTTCTTAGGTCAGTTAGGATCACCACTTTATTTTAAGAATGTGAAATGTTAGAATAATAGTAGAGGGAATTATTTCAGGTTTTATTTCTTTCATCACATTCCCAGTGGGTCAGAAGTTTACGTACACTCAATTAGTATTTGGTAGCATTGCCTTTAAATGGTTTAACTTCGGTCAAACGTTTCAGGTAGCCTTCCACAAGCTTCCCACAATAAATTGGGAGAATTTTGTCCCATTCCTCCCAACAGAGCTGTTGGAACTGAGTCAGGTTTGTAGGCCTCCTTGCTCGTACACGCTTTTTCAGTTCTGCCCACAACTTTTCTATAGGATTGAGGTCAGGGCTTTGTGATGGCCACTCTAATACCTTAACTTTGTTGTCCTTAAGCCATTTTGCCACAACTTTGGAAGTATGCATGGGGTCATTGTCCATTTGGAAGACCCATTTGCGATCAAGCTTTAACTTCCTGACTAATGTCTTGAGATGTTGCTTCAGTATATACACTGCTCAAAAAAATAAAGGGAACACTTAAACAACACAATGTAACTCCAAGTCAATCACACTTCTGTGAAATCAAACTGTCCACTTAGGAAGCAACACTGATTGACAATACATTTCACATACTGTTGTGCAAATGGAATAGACAACAGGTGGAAATTATAGGTATTTAGCAAGACACCCCCAATAAAGGAGTGGTTCTGCAGGTGGGGGACCACAGACCACTTCTCAGTTCCTATGCTTCCTGGCTGATGTTTTGGTCACTTTTGAATCCTGGCGGTGCTTTCACTCTAGTGGTAGCATGAGATGAGTCTACAACCCACACAAGTGGCTCAGGTAGTGCAGCTCATCCAGGATGGCACATCAATGCGAGATGTGGCAAGAAGGTTTGCTGTGTCAGCGTAGTGTCCAGAGCATGGAGGCGCTACCAGGAGACAGGCCAGTACATCAGGAGACGTGGAGGAGGCCGTAGGAGGGCAACAACCCAGCAGCAGGACCGCTACCTCCGCCTTTGTGCAAGGAGGAGCAGGAGGAGCCCTGCCAGAGCCCTGCAAAATGACCTCCAGCAGGCCACAAATGTGCATGTGTCTGCTCAAACGGTCAGAAATAGACTCCGTGAGGGTGGTATGAGGGCCCAACGTCCACAGGTGGGGGTTGTGCTTACAGCCCAACACCATGCAGGACGTTTTGCATTTGCCAGAGAACACCAAGATTGGCAAATTCGCCACTGGCGCCCTGTGCTCTTCACAGATGAAAGCAGGTTCACACTGAGCACGTGACAGTCTGGAGACACTGTGGAGAACGTTCTGCTGCCTGCAACATCCTCCAGCATGACCGGTTTGGCGGTGGGTCAGTCATGGTGTGGGGTGGCATTTCTTTGGGGGGCTGCACAGCCCTCCATGTGCTCACCAGAGGTAGCCTGACTGCCATTAGGTACCGAGATGAGATCCTCAGACCCCTTGTGAGACCATATGCTGGTGCGGTTGGCCCTGGGTTCCTCCTAATGCAAGACAATGCTAGACCTCATGTGGCTGGAGTGTGTCAGCAGTTCCTGCAAGAGGAAAGCATTGATGCTATGGACTGGCCCGCCCGTTCCCCAGACCTGAATCCAATTGAGCACATCTGGGACATAATGTCTCGCTCCATCCACCAACGCCACGTTGCACCACAGACTGTCCAGGAGTTGGCGGATGTTTTAGTCCAGGTCTGGGAGGAGATCCCTCAGGAGGCCATCCTCCACCTCATCAGGAGCATGCCCAGGCGTCATACAGGCACGTGGAGGCCACACACACTACTGAGCCTCATTTTGACTTGTTTTAAGGACATTACATCAAAGTTGGATCAGCCTGTAGTGCGGGTTTCCACTTTAATTTTGAGTGTGTCTCCAAATCCAGACCTCCATGGGTTGATAAATTTGATTTCCATTGATCATTTTTGTGTGATTTTGTTGTCAGCACATTCAACTATGTAAAGAAAATAATATTTAATACTCCTTACTATTTAAAGAGAATTTCCCCTCTCTGATACAAAAACTCAAGGCAAACATACTATTTTGGAGAACTCTCCAAATTTCTCTGCTCGGAAGAATTAATGCCATTAAAATGGTCTTCCTCCCACAACTGCTCTACCTATATCAGAACATTCCAGTATTCTTACCTAAATCCTTTCATAAACAACTGGACTCAATTATCAATCCTTTCATCTGGGATTATAAAACACACAGGATAGGTAAAAAACACCTCTGTAAATCCAAGATGGAAGGAGGATTGTCTCTCCCAAATGTTATATTTTATTACTGGGCCGCTAACCTCCGCGTTGTTACGTTTCTGTTGGACGACGTACTTCCGTCATCCAGCTGGCTTAGTATGGAGCGTGAGGAGTGTCACCCCTTCTCTATTGGTGCTGTGATTCTGTCGCCTGCCAATCTGGAGATGTCACTTTATTGTAACAATCCTATTATACATAGCACAGTCCGAATCTGGAAGCAAATTAAAGTCCACTTTGAGCATAGACCAATGTCATTCATACTCTCTGTCGCCAGGAATCCCTCCTTTGCCCCTTCTAACCTTGATAACACCTTTGAGCGATGGGGAGAGTTGGGGATAAGTACCATAGGGGATTTATATATAGAAGGGAACTTTGCTTCCTTTGAGTTGCTAAGGGAAACTTATAATCTTCCCAGAAGTAATTTTTTCAGATACCTACAAATTAGACTAAGTTAGAAAACACCTCCCAACATTTGGGAATGCTAAACCTTCCATGTTTGACGGATGCATAAAAATATGCCCCACCTCAGACAAACTGATATCGCATCTATATGATACTTTTCAATCTGTTAGCACACCTTCTACAGATGCCATCAAGGCCAAATGGGAGGAAGAACTAGGGACTGACATCTCGGTGGCAGACTGGGAAGAGAGCTTGGAGTATATCCACACATGCTCCATTAATTCCAGACATCGTCTCATACAATTCAAGGTATTACACAGATTACACTATTCCAAAACTAAACTGCATAGGATATTTCCTGATACATCCCCTACATGTGATAAATATCAGGCTGCGCAGGGTACACTACTCCACTGCTTTGACCTATGCTCTAGCTTGCATGGTTATTGGTGTGGAATTTTTGGGATCCTCTCTGAAGTTTTGGAGACTTCAATAGATCCAGACCCGATTCTGGTAATCCTGGGAGTGTCTGAGTCCCTAAACGGATTAACCAACCCCCCAAAACAACTCATCTCTTAAGGTCTCATTTCGGCAAAAAAACTAATCTTGTTGTTTTGGAAAAGGAGGGAAGCGCCCTCTACCAAATTATGGCTCAGTGAATTGGCAAACACTGTACACTTATTAGATATATTCTGAACAATAAATTATCAACATTTGATCAAATCTGGCAGCCTTTCCTCTCCTACTTGGACGAGTCGGCGCTGTGAATTTGTACTTATTAACGCACTCTCAATTGTAATATTTTAATCTACCTTTGGGCAGCATGTGCTGGCCCTGCCACCCGAGCAGTTGGGGACGGGACAGGACATCTACCCTCTTTCTTTCTACATGTCCTTGTTTTGTATGTCGTGTTTTGCACCCAGAACTCTGGGTCTTGTTGTTCCTGTATGCTCTTTTATGTTTAGATAAGAACACCATTCTTGTGTGTGTTTAATAAAAAAATATTTGAAACAGAAGAAAATAATATTTCATTCATTCATATCTAGGATGTGTTATTTTAGTGTTCCCTTTATTTTTTTGAGCAGTGTATATACATAATTTGTCTCCCTCATGATGCCATATATTTTATGAAGTGCACCAGTCCCTCCTGCAGCAAAACACCCCCACAACATGATGCTGCCATCTCTGTGCTTCACGGTTGGGATGGTTTTCTCCAGCTTGCAAGCCTCCCCATTTTTCCTCCAAACATAACGATGGTCATTATGGCCAAACAGTTCTATTTTTGTTTCATCAGACCAGAGGACATTTCTTCAAAAATACGATCTTTGTCCCCATGTGCAGTTGCAAACCATAGTCTGCCTTTTTTATGGCGATTTTGGAGCAGTGGCTTCTTCCTTGCTGAGCGGCCTTTCGGCTTATGTCGATATAGGACTCGTTTTACTGTGGATATAGATACTTTTGTACCTGTTTCCTCCAGCATCTTCACAAGGTCCTTTGCTGTTGTTCTGGGATTGATTTGCACTTTTCTCACCAAAGTACGTTCATCTCTAGGAGACAGAACGCGTCTCCTTACTGAGCAGTATGGTGGCTGCGTGGTCCAATAGTGTTTATACTTGCGTACTATTGTTTGTACAGATGAACGTGGTACCTTCAGGCATTTGGAAATTGCTCCCATTTTTTTTTCTGAGGTCTTGGCTGATTTCTTCTGATTTTTTTCTATGATGTCAAGCAAAGAGGCACTGAGTTTGAAGGTAGGCCTTAAAATACATCCACAGGTACACCTCCAACTGACTCAAATTATGTCATTTAGCCTATCAGAAGCTTCTAAAGCCATGACATCTGGAATTTTCCAAGGTGTTTAAAAGCACAGTCAACTTAGTGTATGTAAACTTTTGACCCACTGGAATTGTGATACAGTGAATAATCTGTCTGTAAACAGTAGTTGGAAAAATGACATGTCATGGAAAAAGTAGATGTCCTACCCGACTTGCCAAAACTATAGTTTGACAACAAGAAATTTGTGGAGTGGTTGAAAAATGAGTTTTAATGACTCCAACCTAAGTGTATGTAAACTTCCGATTTCAACTGTAGGTGACCAGACCAGCTATGGCTATTGAAGAGGAACATCTTATTAAAGTAGCTAGGTACCAGGGTTGGGGTCAACTTCAAATTGGGAAGTAAATGGACATTTCTGTTCCAATTTTCCTTATTTCTTCATGAAATGGAATTGACACCAACCCTGCTGGGTACTTAACCTCCTCGCCATTCAGATGACCCTCTGTATTCCCTTTCTCTTGCAGATTGAGTCTGAGATGAAGGGCTGTCTGGACTTCCTCCGCTGTGTCTATGATGTCTTTGGCTTCTCTTTCCAGCTGCACCTTTCAACCCGTCCAGAGAAGTACCTAGGAGATATCGCTGTCTGGAACCAGGCTGAGAAGGTAAAATGAAATATTCCTGAAATGTCACATAAAGAAACATAATTTAAAGGAAGAATGCCCCAGGATGTATTTTGAAATGTATGTTAATTCCCTCTGTTTAAAAGCAACTGGAGAACAGCCTGAATGAGTTTGGGGAACCATGGAAACTAAACCCCGGAGACGGTGCTTTCTATGGGCCCAA